>NW_026112170.1:62500-90000 GCF_024679095.1 Eriocheir sinensis | reverse complement strand
CTCCTACTGTCCCTCGCACGGCACCCCCGCCAAAGGGTCCTACTGTCCCTCGCACCCCAACCCCGCCACAGCCTAATCCTGTCATTCGCAAGTCACCCCCGAGACCACTTCCTCCTGTCCCTCCCACGCCAACCACGACACCCCTTCCTACTGTCCCTCGAACGCAACCCCTGCCACCTCCTCCTCCTGTCCCTCGCACGCCAACTCGGCCACCGTTTCCTCCTGTCACTCCCACGCCACACCCGCCACAGCCTCATCCTGTCCCTCGCACGCCACCCTCGCCACCGCTTCCTCCTCTCCCTCCCACGCCAACCCCGCCACCGTCTCCTCCTGTCCCTCGCACGCCAACCCGGAGACCGCCTCCTCCTGTCCCTACCACGCCACCCCTACCACCGCCTCTTCCTATCTATCAAACGCCACCACTGCCTCCAACTGTCCCTTGCACGCCACCCCCACCATCACTGCCTTCTGTCCCTCCCACGAGACGACCGCCACCGCCTCTTCCTGTCCCTCGCACTCCACCTCCGCCACTGCCTCCTCCTGTCGCTCGCATGCCAACCTCGCAAACGCTTCTTCCTGTCCCTATCACGCCACCCCCGCCACCGCTTCCTCCTGTCCCTCGCACGCCACCCCCGCCACCGCCTCCTCCTGTCATTCGCAAGCCACCCCCGCCACCGCCTCCTACTGTCCCTTGCACGTCACCCCCGCCACCGCCTCCTCCTGTCCCTCGCACGCCACCCCCGCCACCGCCTCCTCTTGTCCCTCGCAGGTCACCCCCGCCACCGCCTCCTCCTGTCATTCGCACGTCACCCCCGCCACCTGCTACTCCTGTCCCTCGCACGCCACCCCCGCCACCGCCTCCTCCTGTCCATCGCACGCCACTCCCGCCACCGCCTCCTACTGTCCCTCGCACTCCACCCCCGCCACCGCCTCCTCCTGTCATTCGCACGTCACCCCCGCCACCGCCTCCTACTGTCCCTCGCACGGCATCCCCGCCAAAGCCTCCTACTGTCACTCGCACTCCAACCCCGCCCCCGCCTCCTACTCTCCCTCGCACCCCACCCCTGCCACCGCCTCCTCCTGTCCATCGCACCCCACCCCGCCACCGCCTCCTCCTGTCCTCCGCACGACACCCCCGCCACTGCCTCCTCCTGTCATTCGCAAGCCACCCCGCACCACAGCCTCCTCCTGTCATTCACGCCACCCCCACCGCCTCCTCCTGTCCCTCGCACCCCACCACCCACTGCCTCCTCCTGTCCCTCGCACGCCACCCCACCGCCTCCTCCTGTCCTCGCACCACCCCACCACTGCCTCCTCCTGTCCCTCGCACGACACCCCGCCACTGCCTCCTCCTGTCCCTCGCACGCCACCCCCGCCAGTGCCTCCTCCTGTCCCTCGCACGCCACCCCCGCCACCGCCTCCTCCTGTCCCTCGCACGACACCCCCGCCACCGCCTCCTCCTGTTCCTCTTACGCCACCCCGCCACTGCCTCCTCCTGTCCTGTACCCACTGCCTCCACCTGTCCATCGCACACCACCCCCGCCACCGCCTCCTCCTGTCCATCGCATCCCACCCCCGCCACTGCCTCCTCCTGTCCATCGCACCCCACCCACACCACTGCCTCCTCCTGTCCATCCCACGCCACCCCCGCCACTGCCTCCTTCTGTCCATCGCACGTCAACCCCGCCACTGCCTCCTCCTGTCCATCGCACCCCACCACCGCCACCGCCACCTCGTGTCCATCACACCCCACTTCCGCCAATGCCTTCTCCTGTCCATCGCATCCCAAACCCGCCACTGCCTCCTCCTGTCCATCGCACCCCACCCCAGCCACTGCCTCCTCCTGTCCATCGCACCCCAACCCCGCCACACCCTCCTCCTGTCCATCGCACCCCACCCCGCCACTGCCTCCTCCTGTCCATCGCACGACCCCCCCGCCACTGCCTCCTCCTGTCCATCGCACCCCCACCCCGCCACTGCCTCCTCCTGTCCATCGCACCCCACCCCCGCCACTGCCTTCTCCTGTCCATCGCACCCCACCCGCCACTGCCGCCACATGTCCATCGCACGCCACCCCGCCACTGCCTCCTCTGTCCATCGCACCACCCCGCCACTGCCTCCTCCTCTCATTCGCACGCCACACGCTCGACTGCCTCCTCCTGTCCATCGCACCCCACCCCCGCCACTGCCTCCTCCTGTCCATCGCACGCCACCCCCGCCACTGCCTCCTCCTGTCCATCGCACCCCACCCTTGCCACTGCCTCCTCCTGTCATTCGCACCAATCTCCCGCCTCTGCCTCCTCATGTCCATCGCGCCCCACATCCGCCACTGCCTCCTCACCCATCCATCACCCCACGCCACCTCCTCCTCCTGTCCATCGCACCCCAACCGCGCAACCGCCTCCTCCTCTCCATCGCACCCCTCCCTCGCAGCTGCATCCTTCTGTCCATCGCACCCGACCCTCGCCACTGCCTCCTCCTGTCCATTGCACACCACCCCCGCTACCGCCTCCTCCTCTCCATCGCACGCCACCCCCACCACTGCCTCCTCCTGTCCGTCGTACGCCACTCCAGCCACTACCTCCTACAGTCCATCGCACGCCACCCTCGCCACTGCCTCCTCCTGTCCATCGCACCCCATCCCCGCCACTGCCTCCTCCTGTCCATCGCACCCCACCCCCGCCACTGCCTCCTCCTGTCCATCGCACCCCACCCCCGCCACTGCCTCCTCCTGTCCATCGCACCCCACCCCCGCCACTGCCTCCTCCTGTCCATCGCACCCCAACCCCACCACTGCCTCCTCCTGTCCATCTCACATCATCCCCGCCACCGCCTCCTCCTGTCCATCGCACCCCAAACCCCGCCACCGCCTCCTCCTCTCCATCGCACCGCACTACCGCCACTGCCTCCTCCTGTCCATTGCACCCCACCCCCGCCACTGCCTCCGCCTGTCCATCGCACCCCACCCCCGCCACTGCCTCCTCCTGTCCATCTCACATCATCCGCGCCACCGCCTCCTCCTGTCCATCGCATCCCAAACTCCGCCACCGCATCCTTCTCTCCATTGCACCCCACCCCCACCACTTCCTCCTCCTGTCCATCGCACCCAAACCTCGCCCCTGCCTCCTCCTGTCCATCGCACCCCACCCCGCCACTGCCTCCTGTCCATCACCGCACCCCACAGCCACTGCCTCCTCCTGTCCATCGCACCCCACCCCCGCCACTGCCTCCTCCTGTCCATCGCACCCCACCCCGCCACTGCCTCCTGTCCATCGCACCCCACCCCGCCACTGCCTCCTCCTGTCCATCGCACCCACCCCCTGCCTCCTCCTGTCCATCGCACCCACCCCCGCCACTGCCTCCTCCTGTCCATCTCACCCCTACCCCGCCACTGCCTCCTCCTGTCCATCGCACCCCACCCCGGCCACCGCCTCCTCCTGTCCATCGCACCCCATCCCCGCCACTGCCTCCTCCTGTCCATCGCACCCCATCCCCGCCACTGCCTCCTCCTGTCCATCGCAGCCCATCCCCGCCAATGCCTCCTCCTGTCCATCGCAGCCCATCCCCGCCACTGCCTCCTCCTGTCCATCGCACCCCAACCCCGCCACTGCCTCCTCCTGTCCATCGCACCCCAAACCCCGCCACCGCCTCCTTCTCTTCATCGCACCCCACACCATCCACTGCCTCCTCCTGTCCATCGCACCCAACCCCCGCCACTGCCTCCTCCTGTCCATCGCACCCCAACCCCGCCACTGCCTCCTCCTGTCCATCGCACCCCACCCCCGCCACGGCCGCCTCCCGTCCATCGCACCCACCCCGCCACTGCCTCCTCCTCTCCATCGCAACCCACCCCCGCCACTGCCTCCTCCTCTCCATCGCACCCCAACCCCGCCACTGCTTTCTCAACTCCATCACACACCACCCCCGCCACTGCCTTCTACTCTCCAGCACACCCCAACCCCGCTACTGCCTCCTCATCTCCATTACACCCCAAACCCTCCACTGCCTCCTCCTCTCCATCGCACCCCACCCCAGCCACTGCCTCCTCCTGTCCATCGCACGCCACCCCCGCCACCGCCTCCTCCTGTCCATCGCACCCCACCCCCGCCACTGCCTCCTCCTGTCCATCGCACCCCACCCCCACCACTGCCTCCTCCTGTCCATCGCACCCACCCCGCCACTGCCTCCTATCCATCGTCACCCACCCCGCCACTGCCTCCTCCTGTCCATCGCACCCCACCCCCGCCACTGCCTCCTCCTGTCCATCGCACCCCAACCCCGCCACTGCCTCCTCCTGTCCATCCCACGCCACTGCCTCCTCCTGTCCATCGCACCCCACCACCGCCACTGCCTCCTCCTGTCCATCGCACCCCACCCCCGCCACTGCCTCCTCCTGTCCATCGCACCCCACCCGCCTCTGCCTCCTCCTGTCCATCGCACCCCACCTCCGCCAATGCCTCCTCCTGTCCATCGCACCCCACCCCCGCCACCGCCTCCTCCTGTCCATCGCACCCCACCCCCGCCACTGCCTCCTCCTGTCCATCGCACCCCAACCCCGCCACTGCCTCCTCCTGTCCATCGCACCCCACCCCCGCCACTGCCTCCTCCTGTCCATCGCTCGCTACCCCCGCCACTGCCTCCTCCTGTCCATCGCACCCCACCCCCACCCTGCCTCCACCTGTCCATCGCACCCTAAACCCCGCCACCGCCTCCTCCTGTCCATCCCACCCCCCCCCGCCACTGCCTCCTCCTATCTATCGCACGCCACCCACGCCACTACCTCCTCCTGTCCATCGAACCCCACCCTTTCCACTGCCTCCTTCTGTCCATCGCACGTCACACCCGCAACTGCCTCCTCCTGTCCATCGCACACCCACTCCCGCTTCTGCCTCCTCCTGTCCATCGCACCCCACCTCCGCCAATGCCTCCTCCTGTCCATCGCACGCCACCCCCGCTACTGGCTCCTCCTGTCCATCCCACCCCACCCCTGCCACTGCCTCCTCTTGTCCTTCGCACCCCATCCCCGCCACCGCCTCCTCCTGTCCATCGCACACCTCCCTCGTAACTGCCTCCTCCTGTCCATCTCACATCATCTCCGCTACCACCTCCTCCTATCCATCTCACGCCACCCCCACCACTGCCTCCTCTTGTCCATCTCACCCCACCCTGCCACCTCCTCCTCTCCATCGCACCCCACCCCGCCACTGCCTCCTCCTGACCATCGCACCCCACCCCCGCAACTGCCTCCTGTCCATCGCACCCCACCCCCACTGCCTCCTCCTGTCCATCGCACGCCACCCCGCCACTGCCTCCTCCTGTCCATCGCACCCACCACAGCCTCCTCCTCTCCATCGCACCCACCCCGCCACTGCCTCCTCCTCTCCATCGCACCCCACCCGCCACCGCCTCCTCCTGTCCATCGCACCCCATCCACGCCACAGCCTCCTCCTCTCCATCGCACCCCACCCCCTGCCACTGCCTCCTTAATCCATCGCACCCCACCCCCGCCACCCTCCTCCTCCATCCCACCCCACCCCAGCCACTGCCTCCTCCTGTCCATCGCACCCCACCCCCGCCACTGCCTCCTCCTGTCCATCGCACCCCAACCCCGCCACCGCCTCCTCCTCTCCATCGCACCCCACCCCCGCCACTGCCTCCTCCTGTCCATCTCACATCAATCCCGCCACCGAATCCCCCTGTACATCGCACCCCAACCCCGCCACTGCCTCCTTCTGTCCATCGCACGTCACCACCGCCATTGCCTCTTCCTGTCCATCGCACACCCACTCTCGCCTCTACCTCCTCCTCTCCATCGCACCCCACCTCCGCCACTGCCTCCTCCTGTCCATCGCACCCCACCCCCGCCACTGCCTCCTCATCTCCATCCCACCGCCTCCTCCTCTCCATCGCACCCGACCCTCGCCACTGCCTTGTCCTGTCCATCGCACCCCACCCCCGCCACTGCCTCCTCCTCTCCATCGCACCCCAACCCCGCCACTGCCTCCTCCTGTCCATCGCACCCCATCCCCGCCACCGCCTCCTCCTGTCCATCGCACCCCACCCCCGCCACTGCCTCCTCCTGTCCATCGCACCCCACCCGCGCCACTGCCTCCTCCTGTCCATCGCACCCCCCCCCCGCCACGGCCTCCTCCTGTCCTTCGCACCCCACCCCCGCCACTGCCTCCTCCTCTCCATCGCACCCCATCCCCGCCACTGCCTCCTCCTGTCCATCGCACCCCAGTCCCGCCACTGCCTTCTCCTATCCATCGCACACCTGCCCCGTCACCGCCTCCTCCTGTCCATCGCACCCCACCACCGCAACTGCCTCCTCCTGTCCATCGCACCCCACCCCCACCACTGCCTCCTCCTATCCATCCCACGCCACCCTCGCCACTGCCTCCTCCTGTCCATCGCACCCCACTCCCGCCTCTGCCTCCTCCTGTCCATCGCACCCCACCTCCGCCAATGCCTCCTCCTGTCCATCGCACTCCACCCCCGCCAGTGCCTCCTCCTGTCCATCGCACCCTATCCCCGCAACCACCTCCTCCTCTCCATCGCACCCCACCCCGCCAATGCCTCCTCCTGTCCTTCGCACCCCACCCCTGCCACTGCCTCCTCCTCTCCATCCCATCCCACCCCCGCCACTGCTTCCTCCTGTCCATCGCACCCCACCCCGCCCCTGCCTCCTCCTCTCCATCGCACCCCACCCCCGCAACTGCCTCCTCCTGTCCATCGCACCCCACCCCCGCCACTGCCTCCTCCTGTCCATCGCACACCACCCCCGCTACCGCCTCCTCCTCTCCATCGCACCGCACTACCGCCACTGCCTCCTCCTGTCCATTGCACCCCACCCCCGCCACTGCCTCCTCCTGTCCATCGCACACCACCCCCGCCACCGCCTCCTCCTGTCCATCGCACCCCACCCCCGCCACCGCCTCCTCCTGTCCATCGCACCCCACCCCCGCCACTGCCTCCTCCTCTCCATCGCACCCCACCCCCGCCACCGCCTTCTGTCCATCGCACCCCACCCCCGCCACTGCCTCCTCCTGTCCATCGCACCCCACCCCCTCCGCCGCCTCCTCCTGTCCATCGCACCCAACCCCCGCCACTGCCTCCTCCTGTCCATCGCACCCCATCCCCGCCACTGCCTCCTCCTCTCCATCGCACCCCACCCCCGCCACCGCCTCCTCCTTTCCATCGCATCCCACCTTCGACCCCGCCTCCTTCTATCCATCGCAACCCAACCACCCCACTGCCTCCTCCTGTCCATCGCACCCCACCCCCGCCACCGCCTCCTCCTGTCCATCGCACCCCACCCCCGCCACTGCCTCCTCCTGTCCATCGCACCCCACCCCCGCCACTGCCTCCTCCTGTCCATCGCACGCCACCCCCGCCAATACCTCCTCCTGTCCATCGCAGCCGACCCTCGACACTGCCTCCTCATATCCATCGCACGCCACCGCCCCCACTGCCTCGTCCTGTCCATCGTACCCCACTCCCGCCACTTCCTCCTCCTGTCCATCGCACCCCACTACCGCAACCGCCTCCTCCTGTCCATCGCACCCCACCCCCGCCACTGCCTCCTCCTGTCCATCGCACGCCACCACCCTCCACTGCCTCCTCCTGTCCATCGCACCCCACCCCCGCCACTGCCTCCTCCTGTCCATCGCACCCAAACCCCGCCACTGCCTCCTCCTGTCCATCGCACCCCACCCCCGCCACTGCCTCCTCCTCTCCATCGCACCCCACCCCCGCCACTGCCTCCTCCTGTCCATCGCACCCCAACCCCGCCACTGCCTCCTCCTGTCCATCGCACCCCACCCCCGCCACTGCCTCCTCCTGTCCATCGCACCCCACCCCGCCACTGCCTCCTCCTGTCCATCGCACCCCACCCCCGCCACTGCCTCCTCCTGTCCATCGCACCCCACCCCCGCCACTGCCTCCTCCTGTCCATCGCACCCCACCCCCCACACTGCCTCCTCCTGTCCATCGCAACCCAAAACCCCCACTGCCTCCTCCTGTCCATCGCACCCCACCCCCGCCACCGCCTCCTCCTGTCCATCGCACCCCACCCCCGCCACTGCCTCCTCCTGTCCATCGCACCCCACCCCCGCCACTGCCTCCTCCTGTCCATCGCACCCCAACCCCGCCACTGCCTCCTCCTGTCCATCGCACCCCACCCCCGCCACTGCCTCCTCCTCTCCATCGCGAAACACCCCCGCCACTGCCTCCTCCTGTCCATCGCACCCCACCCCCGCCACTGCCTCCTCCTGTCCATCGCACCCCACCCCCGCCACTGCCTCCTCCTGTCCATCGCACCCAACCCCCGCCACTGCCTCCTCCTGTCCATCGCACCACACCCCCGCCACTGCCTCCTCCTGTCCATCCCAACCCCACCACTGCCTCCTCCTGTCCATCGCACGCCACCCACCATTGCCTCCTCCTTTCCATCCCACGCCACCCCCGCCACTGCCTCCTACTGTCCATCGCACCCCACCCCCGCCACTGCCTCCTCCTGTCCATCGCACCCCATCCCCGCCAATGCCTCCTCCTGTCCATCGCACCCCACCCCCGCCACTGCCTCCTCCTGTCCATCGCAGCCCATCCCCGCCACTGCCTCCTCCTGTCCATCGCAAACCATCCCCGCCAATGCCTCCTCCTCTCCATCGCACCGCAATACCGCCACTGCCTCCTCCTGTCCATTGCACCCCACCCCAGCCACTGCCTCCTCCTGTCCATCACACCCCACCTCCGCCACCGCCTTCTACTGTCCATCGCACCCCAACCTCGCCACTGCCTCCTCCTGTCCATCGCACCCCAAACCCGCCACTGCCTCCTCCTGTCCATCGCACCACACCTCCTCCACTGCCTCCTCCTGTCCATCGCACCCCAACCTCGTCACCGCATCCTCCTCTCCTTCGCACCCCACCCCCGCCACTGCCTCCTCCTGTCCATCGCACCATACCCCCGCCACTGCCTCCTCCTGTCCATCGCACCCCATCCCCGCCACTGCCTCCTCCTGTCCATCGCACCCCACCCCCGCCACTGCCTCCTCCTCTCCATCGCACCCCACCCCCGCCACTGCCTTTTCCTGTCCATCGCACCCCACCCCCGCCACTGCCTCCTCCTCTCCATCGCACCACACCTCCCCCAATGCCTCTTCCTGTCCATAGCACACCACCGCCTCGTCCTGTCCATCGCACCCCACCCCCGCCACTGCCTCCTCCTGTCCATCGCACCTCCACCCCCCCTCTGCCTCCTCCTGTCCATCGCACTCCAACCCCGCCACTGCCACCTCCTCTCCATCGCTAAACACCCCCGCCACTGCCTCCTCCTGTCCATCGCACCCCACCCCCGCCACTGCCTCCTCCTCTCCATCGCACCCCACCCCGCCACTGCCTCCTCTTTTCCATCGAACCACACCCCCGCCACAGCTTCCTCCTCTCCATCGCACCCCACCCCCGCCACTGCCTCCTCCTCTCCATCGCACCCCACCCTCGCCACTGCCTTTTCCTGTCCATCGCACCCCACCCCCGCCACTGCCTCCTCCTCTCCATCGCACCCCACCCCCGCCACTGCCTCCTCCTCTCCATCGCACCCCATTCCCGCCACTGCCTCCTCCTCTCCATCGCACCCCACCCCCGCCACTGCCTCCTCCTGTCCATCGCACCCCACCCCCGCAACCGCCTCCTCCTCTCCATCGCACCCCTCCCCCGCAACTGCCTCCTCCTGTCCATCGCACCCCACCCCCGCCACTGCCTCCTCCTCTCCATCGCACACCTCCCTCGCAACTGCCTCCTCCTGTCCATCGCACCCCACCCCCGCCACTGCCTCCTCTCCATCGCACCCCACCCCCCCCACCGCCTCCTCCTGTCCATCGCGCCCCACCTCCGCCACTGCCTCCTCCTCTCCATCGCAAACCCACCCTCGCCACCGCCTCCTCCTGTCCATCGCACCCCATCCTCGCCACTGCCTCCTCCTGTCCATCGCACCCCACCCCCGCCACTGCCTCCTCCTGTCCATCGCACGTCAACCCCGCCACTGCCTCCTCCTGTCCATCGCACCCCACCCCCGCCACCGCCTCCTCCTGTCCATCGCACCCCACCCCGGCCACTGCCTCCTCCTCCTCTCCATCGCACCCCACCCTCGACACTGCCTCCTCCTGTCCATCGCACGTCACCCCCGCCACTGCCTTCTCCTGTCCATCGCACCTCACTCCCGCCTCTGCTTCCTCCTGTCCATCGCACCACACCTCCACCAATGCCTCTTCCTGTCCATCGCACCCCACCCCCGCCACTGCCTCCTCCTGTCCATCGCACCCCAACCCCGCAACCGCCTCCTCCTGTCCATCGCACCCCAATCCCGCCACTGCCTCCTCCTCTCCATCGCACCCAACCCCAGCCACTGACTCCTCCTTTACATCGCATCCCATTCCCGCCACTTCCTCCTCCTGTCCATCGCACCCCACCCCGCCACTGCCTCCTCCTCTCCATCGCCACCACTGCCTCCTCCTGTCCATCGCACCCCACCCCCCCCACAGCCTCCTCCTGTCCATCGCACCCCACCCCCCCCCCTGCCTCCTCCTCTCCATCGCACCCCACCCCCGCCAATGCCTCCAATCATCGCTCCTCCTCTCCATCGCACCACCCCGCCACCGCCTCCTCCTGTCCATCGCACCCCCACCGCCACTGCCTCCTGTCCATCGCACCCCACCCCCGCCACCGCCTCCTCCTGTCCATCGCACCCCACACCCGCCACTGCCTCCTCCTGTCCATCGCACCCCACCCCCGCTACCGCCTCCTCCTCTCCATCGCACCGCAATACCGCCACTGCCTCCTCCTGTCCATTGCACCCCACCCCCGCCACTGCCTCCTCCTGTCCATCGCACCCCACCCCCGCCACTGCCTCCTCCTGTCCATCGCACCCCACCCCCGCCACTGCCTCCTCCTGTCCATCGCACCCCAACCCCACCACTGCCTCCTCCTGTCCATCGCACAACATCCCCGCCACCGCCTCCTCCTGTCCATCGCGCCCCCCCCCCCGCCACCGCCTCCTCTTGTCCATCTCACCCCACCCCGCCACTGCCTACTCCTGTCCATCGCACCCCACCCACGCCACTGCCTACTCCTCTCCATCCCCCCCACCCCCGCCACAGCCTCCTCCTCTCCATCGCACCCCACCCCCGCCACTGCCTCCTCCTGTCCATCGCACCCCACCCCCGCCACTGCCTCCTCCTGTCCATCGCACCCCAAACCCCGCCACCGCCTCCTCCTGTCCATCGCACCCCCGCCACTGCCTCCTCCTGTCCATCGCACCCCACCCCCGCCACCGCCTCCTCCTGTCCATCGCACCATACCCCCGCCACTGCCTCCTCCTGTCCATCGCACCCCAACCCCGCCACCGCCTCCTCCTGTCCATCGCACCCCACCCACGCCACTGCCTCCTCCTGTCCATCGCACCCCCACCCCGCCACTGCCTCCTCCTGTCCATCGCACCCCACCCCCGCCACCGCCTCCTCTTGTCCATCGCACCCCACCTCCGCCACTGCCTCCTCCTGTCCATCGCACCCCAACCCCGCCACTGCCTCCTCCTGTCCATCGCACCCCACCCACTGCCTCCTCCTCCATCGCACCCACCCGCCTGCCTCCTCCTCTCCATCGCACGCCACCCCCGCCACCGCCTCCTCCTCTCCCTCGCACCCCCCCCACCGCCTCCTCCTGTCCATCGCACCCCACCCCCGCCACTGCCTCCTCCTCTCCATCGCACCCCACCCCCGCCACTGCCTCCTCCTGTCCATCGCACCCCACCCACGCCACTGCCTCCTCCTGTCCATCGCACCCCCACCCCGCCACTGCCTCCTCCTCTCCATCACACCCTACCCCCGCCACTGCCTCCTCCTGTCCATCGCACCCCAGCCCCGCCACCGCCTCCTCCTCTCCATCGCACCTTATTCCCGCCACTGCCTCCTCCTCTCCATCGCACCCCACCCCCGCCACTGCCTCCTCCTCTCCATCACACCCCACCCCCGCCACTGCCTCCTCCTGTCCATCGCACCCCACCCCCGCCACTGCCTCCTCCTCTCCATCTCACATCATCCCCGCCACCGCCTCCACCTGTCCATCGCACCCTAAACCCCGCCACCGCCTCCTCTTGTCCATCTCACCCCAACCCAACCACTGCCTCCTCCTCTCCATCGCACCCCACCCCCGCCACTGCCTCCTCCTGTCCATCGCACCCCACCCCCGCCACCGCCTCCTCCTGTCCATCGCACCCCACCCCCGCCACTGTCTCCTCTCCATCGCACCCCACCCCCGCCACTGCCTCCTCCTCTCCATCGCACGCTATCCGTGCCACTGCCTCCTCCTGTCCATCGCACCCCACCCCCGCCACTGCCTCCTCCTCTCCATCGCACCCCAACCCCGCCACTGCCTCCTCCTCTCCATCGCACCACACCTCCTCCACTGCCTCCTCCTGTCCATCGAACCCCAACCCCGCCACTGACTCCTCCTGTCCATCGCACTCCTCCCCCGCCACCGCCTCCATCTGTCCATCGCACCCCACCCCCGCCACCGCCTCCTCCTCTCCATCGCACCCCACCCCCGCCATCGCCTCCTCCTGTCCATCGCACCCCACCCCCGTCATCGCCTCCTCCTGTCCATCGCACCCCGCCACTGCCTCCTCCTCTCCATCACCCCACCCCGCACTGCCTCCTGTCCATCGCACCCCATCCTCGCCACTGCCTCCTCCTGTCCATCGCAACCCACCCCCGCCACTGCCTCCTCCTGTCCATCGCACCCCACCCCCGCCACTGCCTCCTCCTCTCCATCGCACCCAACCCCCGCCACCGCCTCCTCCTCTCCATCGCACCCCACCCCCGCCACTGCCGCCTACTCTCCATCTCACGCCACCCCCGCCACCGCCTCCTCCTGTCCGTCGCACCCCACCCACTGCCTCCTCCTGTCCATCGCACCCCACCCCCCGCCACCTCCTCCTCCATCGCACCCCACCCCGCCACTGCCTCCTCCTGTCCATCGCACCCCACCCCGCCACTGCCTCCTCCTGTCCATCGCACCCCACCCCGCCACTGCCTCCTCCTGTCCATCGCACCCCACCCGCCACTGCCTCCTCCTGTCCATCGCACCTCACTCCCGGCACTGCCTCCTCCTCTCCATCGCACCCCACCACCGCCACTGCCTCCTCCTCTCCATCGCACCCCACCTCCGCCACTGCCTCCTCCTGTCCATCGCACCCCCCCGCCACCGCCTCCTCATCTCCATCGCACCCCACCCTCGCCACTGCCTCCTCTGTCCACTGCACCCACCCCACCTGCCACCTCCTCCTCTCCATCGCACGCCATCCCCGCCACTGCCTCCTCCTCTCCATCGCACCCCACCCCTGCCACCTGCCTCCTCCTGTCCATCGCACATTACCCCCGCCACCGCCTTCTGTCCATCGAACCCCACCCCCGCCACTGCCTCCTCCTGTCCATCGCACACCCCCCCGCCACTGCCTCCTCCGCTCAAGCGCACCCCACCCCTTCCACTGCCGCCTCCTGTCCATCGCATCCCACCCCAGCCACTGCCTCCTCCTCTCCATCGCACCCCACCCCTGCCACTGCCTCCTCCTCTCCATCACACCCCACCCCCGCCACTGCCTCCTCCTGTCCATCGCACCCCACCTCCGCCACTGCCTCCTCCTCTCCATCGCACCCCACTCGCCACCGCCTCCTCCTCTCCATCGCACCCCACCACCGCCACTGCCTCCTCCTCTCCATCGCACCCCACCCCCGCCACTGCCTCCTCCTCTCCATCGCACCCAAACCCCCCCACTGCCTCCTCCTCACCATCGCACCCCACCCCGCCACTGCCTCCTCCTCTGCATCGCACGCCACCCCCGGAACTGCCTCCTCCTCTCCATCGCACGCCACCCCAGCCACCGCCTCCTCCTCTCCATCGCACCCCAACCCCGCCACTGCCTCCTCCTCTCCATCGCACCCCACCCCCGCCACTGCCTCCTCCTCTCCATCGCACCCCAACTCCGCCACTGCCTCCTCCTGTCCATCGCACCCCACCCCCGCCACAGCCTCCTCCAGTCCATCGCACCCCACCCTCGCCACAGCCTCCTCCTGTTCCTCGCACGCCACCCTCGCCACCGCCTCCTGTCCATCGCACCCCACCCCCGCCACTGCCTCCTCCTGTCCATCGCACCCCAACCCCGCCACTGCCTCCTCCTCTCCATCGCACCCCATCCCCGCCAGCGCCTCCTCCTCTCCATCGCACCCCTACCCCGCCACTGCCTCCTCCTCTCCATCGCACCCCACCCCCGCCACTGCCTCCTCCTCTCCATCGCACCCCACCCCCCCCACAGCCTCCACCTCGCCATCGCACCCCACCCCGGCCACCACCTCCTCCTCTCCATCGCACCCCACCCCCGCCACTGCCTCCTCCTCTCCATCGCACGCCATCCCCGCCACTGCCTCCTCATCTCCATCACACGCCACCCCCGCCACCGCCTCCTCCTCTCCATCGCACCCCACCCCCGCCACTGCCTCCTCCTCTCCATCGCACCCCACCCACGCCACCGCCTTCTGTCCATCGCACCCCACCCCCGCCACTGCCTCCTCCTCTCCATCGCACCCCACCCCCGCCACTGCCTCCTCCTGTCCATCGCACCCCACCCCCGCCACTGCCTCCTCCTCTCCATCGCACCCCACCCCCGCCACTGCCTCCTCCTCTCCATCGCACGCCATCCCCGCCACTGCCTCCTCCTCTCCATCGCACCCCACCCACGCCACTGCCTCCTCCTCTCCATCACACGCCACCCCCGCCACCGCCTCCTCCTCTCCATCGCACCCCACCCCCGCCACTGCCTCCTCCTCTCCATCGCACCCCACCCCCACCACCGCCTCCTCCTCTCCATCGCACGCCATCCCCGCCACTGCCTCCTCCTCTCCATCGCACCCCACCTCCGCCACTGCCTCCTCCTGTCCATCGCACCCCACCCCCGCCACTGCCTCCTCCTCTCCATCGCACCCCAGCCCCGCCACCGCCTCCTCCTGTCCATCGCACCTCACCCCCGCCTCAGCCTCCTCCTTTCCATCGCACCCCACCCACGCCACAGCCTCCTCCTCTCCATCGCACCCCACTCCCGCCACTGCATGGTCCTGTCCATCGCACCCCACCCCCACTGCCTCCCCTCCATCACACCCCCCCCCCGCCACTGCCTCCTCCTCTCCATCGCCCCCCCCCCCCGCCACTGCCTCCTCCTGTCCATCGCACCCCCCCCCCCCCCCCGCCTCCTCTCCATCGCCCCACCCCGCCACTGCTTCCTCCTGTCCATCGCACCCCACTCCCGCCACTGCCTCCTCCTCTCCATCGCACCTCACCCCCGCCACTGCCTCCTCCTCTCCATCGCACCCCACCCCCGCCACTGCCTCCTCCTGTCCATCGCACCCCACCCCCGCCACTGCCTCCTCCTGTCCATCGCACGCCACCCCGGCCACCGCCTCCTCCTCTCCATCACCCCACCCCGCCACTGCCTCCTCCTCTCCATCGCACCCCACCCCGCCACTGCCTCCTCTCCTCTCCATCCACCACCCCGCCACTGCCTCCTCCTGTCCATCGCACCCTCCCCCACCCTGCCTCCTCCTGTCCATCGCACCCCACCCTCGCCACTGCCTCCTCCTGTCCATCGCACCCCACCCCTGCCACTGCCTCCTCCTCTCCATCGCACCCCAACCCCGCCACTGCTTTCTCCACTCTATCACATCCCACCCCAGCCACTGCCTCCTACTTTCCATCACATCCCATCCCCGCTACTGCCTCCTCATCTCCATCACACCCCACCCTCGTCACTGCCTCCTCCTCTCCATTAAACCCCAAACCCGCCACTGCCTCCTCCTCTCCATCGCACCCCACCCCTGCCACTGCCTCCTCCTCTCCATCGCACCCACCACGCCTCCTCCTCTCCATCGCACCCCACCCCCGCCACTGCCTCCTCTCCATCGCACGCCACCCCCGCCACTGCCTCCTCCTCTCCATCGCACGCCATTCCCGCCACTGCCTCCTCCTCTCCATCACACGCAACCCCCGCCACCGCCTCCTCCTCTCCATCGCACCCCACCCACGCCACTGCCTCCTCCTCTTCATCACACGAATCCCCCGCCACCGCCTCCTCCTCTCCATCGCACCCCACCCCCGCCACCGCCTCCTCCTCTCCATCGCACCCCACCCCCGCCACTGCCTCCTCCTCTCCATCGCACCCAACCCCCGCCACCGCCTCCTCCTCTCCATCGCACCCCAACCCCGCCACTGCCTCCTCCTCTCCATCACACCCAAACCCCGCCACTGCCTCCTCCTGTCCATCCTTTTCACCCACCCCCCACCGCCTCCTCCTCCATCACCCCACCCCGCCACTGCCTCCTCCTCTCCATCCACCCACCCCAACCACCGCCTCCTCCTGTCCATCGCACCCCACCCCCGCCACTGCCTCCTCCTCTCCATCGCACCCCACCATCGCCACCGCCTACTGTCCATCGTACCCTCACCACCGCCTCCTCCTCTCCATCGCACCCCACACCCGCCACTGCCTCCTCCTGTCCATCGCACCCCACCCCCGCCACTGCCTCCTCCTCTCCATCGCACCCCACCCCCGCCACTGCCTCCTCCTCTCCATCGCACCCCACCCCCGCCACCGCCTCCTCCTCTCCATCGCACCCCACCCCCGCCACCGCCTCCTCCTCTCCATCGCACCCCACACCCGCCACCGCCTCCTCCTCTCCATCGCACCCCACCTTCGCCACTGCCCTCCTCTCCATCACCCCACCCCACCACCGCCTCCTCCTCCCATCGCACCCCACCCACCACCGCCTCCTCCTCTCCATCGCACACCCCGCCACCGCCTCCTCCTCTCCATCGCACCCCTCCCCCGCCACTGCCTACTCCCATCCATCGAACCCCATCCCCGCCACCGCCTCCTCCTCTCCATCCACACCCCCGCCACTGCCCCTCCTGTCCATCACCCCACCCCCGCCACCGCCTCCTCCTCTCCATCGCACCCACCGCCACTGCCTACTCCTCTCCATCCCACGCCATCCCCGCCACTGCCTCCTCTCCATCGCACCCCACCCCCGCCACCGCCTCCTCCTCTCCATCGCACCCCAACCCCGCCACCGCCTCCTCCTCTCCATCGCACCCCACCCCCACCACCGCCTCCTCCTCTCCATCGCACGCCATCCCCGCCACTGCCTCCTCATCTCCATCCCACGCCACCCCCGCCACCGCCTCCTCATCTCCATCACCCACCCCCACCACCTCCTCCTCCTCCATCACACCCCACCCACCACCTCCTCCTCTCCATCGCACCCCACCCGCCACTGCCTCCTCCCTCTCCATCACACCCCACCCCACCACCGCCTCCTCCCTCCCACATCCCACCCCACCACCGCCTCCTCCTCTCCATCGCACCCCACCCCCGCCACTGCCTCCTCCTCTCCATCGCACCCCACCCCCACCACCGCCTCCTCCTCTCCATCGCACCCCATCCCCGCCACTGCCTCCTCCTCTCCATCGCACGCCACCCCTGCCACCTCCTCCTCCTCTTCCTCACACCCCACCCGCCACTGCCTCCTCCTGTCCATCGCACCCCACCCCGCCACCGCCTCCTCCTAGGCCCTCTGCGCCATCGCACCCCACCCCGCCACCTCCTCTCTTGCCATCCCCCCACTGCCTCCTCGTCCCCCCGCCACCCACCACCCCGCCTCCTACTCTCCATCGCACCCCACCCTCGCCACCGCCTTCTGTCCATCGCACCCCACCCCCGGCACTGCCCCCTCCTTTCCATCGCTTCCAACCCTCGACCCCGCCTCCTCCTATCCATCGCAACCCACCCCCGCCACTGCCTCCTCCTGTCCATCGCAACCCACCCCCGCCACAGCCTCCTCCACCACCTTGTCCCTCCCACGCCACCATCGCCACTGCATCCTCCTGTCCCTCGCCCGCCACACCAGCCAAAGCCTCTTCCTGTCCCTCCCACGCCACCATCGCCACCGCTTCCTCCTGTCCCTCGCCCGCCACACCAGCCAAAGCCTCTTCCTGTCCCTCCCACGCCACCATCGCCACCGCATACTACTGTCCCTCGAGCGTAACCCCCGACACAGCCTCCTACTGTCCCTCGCATGCCACTTTCGCCACCGCTTCCTCCTGTCCCTCCCAGGCCACCCCCGCCACCGCCTTTTCCTGTCCCTCGCACTCCACCCTCGCCACTGCCCCCTCCTGTCCCTCGCACGGCACCCTCGCCATCGCTTCCTCCTGCCCCTCGCACGCCACCCCAGCCACGGCCTATTCCTGTCCCTCACACGCCATCCCCGCAACAGACTCCTCATGTCCCTCGCACGCCACACCTGCCACCGACTCCTCCTGTCCCTCGCACGATTACCCCGCCACCGCCTTCTCCTGTATCTCGCACGCCACTCCCGATAACGCCTCCTCCCGTCCCTCGCACAACACCCCCGTCACCGACTCTTTCTGTCCCTCGCACGATACCCCCGCCACCGCCTCCTCCTGTCCCTCGCACGCCACCCCCGCCACCGCCTCCTCCTGTATCTCGCACGCCACTCCCGATAACGCCTCCTCCCGTCCCTCGCACAACACCCCCGCCACCGCCTTCTACTGTCCCTCGCACGCCAACTCGGCCATCGCCTCCTCCTGTCCCTCGCACGAAACCCCCGCAACCGCCTCCTCCTATCAATCGAACTCCGCCACCTCCTCCTACTGTCCCTCGCACGGTACCCCCGCCAGCGCTGCCTCCTGTCCCCCGCAAGCCACCCCCGCTACCGCCTCCTCCTCTCTCTCGCACGCCACCCCCGCCACCGCTCCTCCTGTCACTCGCATGTTATCACGCCACCCCCTCCTCCTTTCTCTTGCACGTCACCCCCGTCACTGCCTCCTCCTTTCTCTTGCACGTCACCCCCGCCACTGCCTCCTCCTTTCTCTTGCACGTCACCCCCGCCACTGCCTCCTCCTTTCTCTTGCACGTCACCCCCGCCACTGCCTCCTCCTTTCTCTTGCACGTCACCCCCGCCACCGCCACCTCCTTTCCCTCGAGGCTACCCCCGCCACCGCCTCTTGCAGTTCTTTGCCCGCCGCCCCCGCCAACGCTTCTTCCTGTCCCACGCACGCCACCCCCGCCACCGCCTCCTCCTTTCCCTCGCACGCCACCCCCGCCAACGCTTCTTCCTGTCCCTCGCACGCCACCCCCGCCACCGCCTCCTCCTTTCCCTCGCACGCCACCCACGCCACCGCCTCCTCCTTTCCCTCGCACGCCACCCCCGCCACCGCCTACTCCTTTCCCTCGCACGCCACCCCCGCCAACGCTTCTTCCTGTCCCTCGCACGCCACCCCCGCCACCGCCTCCTCCTTTCCCTCGCACGCCACCCCCGCAACTCTTCCTACAGTCCATTGCCCGCCACCCCCGCCAACGATTCTACCATTCCTACGCAAGCCACCCCCACCACTGCCTCCTCCTTTATTTGTCACGAAACCACCACCACCTTCTCTTCCTGTCCCTCGCACGACACCCCCGCCTCCGCCACCGCCTGTCCCACCGCACCCAACCAACCTCCTCGTTATCGGCTGCTGCTCCTCCCTCGTCGTGGCTGCTCCCTCCCCTCATCGTGCTGCTGCTCCCTCCTCGTCGTTGCTGCTGCTCCTCCTTGTCGTTGCTGCTGCTCCTCCTCGTCGTGGCTGCTGCTCCTCTCCTCGTCGTAGCTGCTCCCTGGTCGTGGCTGCTGCTCCCTCTCTCGTCGTGGCTGCTGCTCCCTCTTTCGTCGTGGCTGCTGCTCCCTCCCTCGTCGTGGCTGCTGCTCCCTCCCTCATCGTGGCTGCTGCTCCCTTCATCGTCGTGGCTGCTGCTCCCTCCCTCGTCGTGGCTTCTGCTCCCTCATCGTGGCTGCTGCTCCCTCCCCTCGTCGTGGCTGCTGCTCCTCCCTCGTCGTGGCTGCCTCCCCCTCATGGGTTGCTGCTCCCTCCCTCGTCGTGGCTGCTGCTCCCTCCCTCCTCGTGGCTGCTGCTCCCGCCCTCGTCGTGGCTGCTGCTCCCTCCCTCGTCGTGGCTGCTGCTCCCTCCCTCGTCGTGGCTGCTCCTCCCTCCCTCATCGTGGCTGCTGCTCCCTCCCTCGTCGTGGCTGCTGCTCCCACCGTCGTCGTGGCTGCTGCTCCCACCGTCGTCGTGGCTGCTGCTCCCTCCCTCGTCGTGGCTGCTCCTCCCTCCCTCATCGTGGCTGCTGCTCCCTCCGTCGTCGTGGCTGCTGCTCCCTCCGTCATCGTGGCTGCTGATCCCTTCATCGTCATGGCTGCTGCTCCCTCCGTCGTCGTGTCTGGTGCTCCCTCCCTCATCGTGGCTGCTGCTCCCAAAGAGTTATAACACAACATTACGTGGATATAAAACATATCACACGACATTACATGAAAGGGAAACATATCACACGACATTACATGAAAAGAAAAAATATCACACGAAATTACATGAAAAGAAAACATATCACACGAAATTACATGAAAAGAAAACATATCACACGACATTATATGGAAAGAAAACATATCACACGACATTATATGGAAAGAAAACATCACACGACATTACATGAAAATAAAACATATCACACGACATTACAAGAAAAGAAAACATATCACACGACATCATATGAAAAGAAAACATATCACACGACATTATATGGAAAGAAAACATATCACACGACATTATATGAAAAGAAAACATATCACACGACATTACATGAAAATAAAACATATCACACGATATTACATGGAAAGAAAACATATCACACGACATTATATGAAAAGAAAGCATATCACACGACATTATATGAAAAGAAAACATATCACACGACATTACATGAAAAGAAAACATATCACACGACATTACATGAAAAGAAAACATATCACACGACATTACATGAAAAGAAAACATATCACACGACATTACATGAAAAGAAAACATATCACACGACATTATATGAAAAGAAAACATATCACACGACATTATATGGAAAGAAAACATATCACACGACATTACATGAAAAGAAAACATATCACACGACATTATATGTAAAGAAAACATATCACACGACATTACATGAAAAGAAAACATATCACACGACATTATATGGAAAGAAAACATATCACACGACATTATATGAAAAGAAAACATATCACACGACATTATATGAAAAGAAAACATATCACACGACATTATATGAAAAGAAAACATATCACACGACATAATATGTAAAGAAAACATATCACACGACATTATATGAAAAGAAAACATATCACACGACATTATATGGAAAGAAAACATATCACACGACATTATATGAAAAGAAAACATATCACACGACATTATATGAAAAGAAAACATATCACACGACATTACATGAAAAGAAAACATATCACACGACATTATATGTAAAGAAAACATATCACACGACATTATATGAAAAGAAAACATATCACACGACATTATATGAAAAGAAAACATATCACACGACATTATATGGAAATGAAACATATCACACGACATTACATGAAAAGAAAACATATCACACGACATTATATGAAAAGAAAACATATCACCCGACATTATATGAAAAGAAAACATATCACAAGACATTACATGAAAAGAAAACATATCAC
The DNA here is from genome assembly GCF_024679095.1 of Eriocheir sinensis. Taxonomy (NCBI): domain Eukaryota; kingdom Metazoa; phylum Arthropoda; class Malacostraca; order Decapoda; family Varunidae; genus Eriocheir; species Eriocheir sinensis. The sequence continues at coordinate 68,291 of NW_026112170.1, read as the reverse complement.
ACGAAATTACATGAAAAGAAAACATATCACACGAAATTACATGAAAAGAAAACATATCACACGACATTATATGGAAAGAAAACATATCACACGACATTATATGGAAAGAAAACATCACACGACATTACATGAAAAGAAAATATATCACACGACATTACAAGAGAAGAAAACATATCACACGACATCATATGAAAAGAAAACATATCACACGACATTATATGGAAAGAAAACATATCACACGACATTATATGAAAAGAAAACATATCACACGACATTACATGAAAAGAAAACATCACACGACATTACATGAAAATAAAACATATCACACGACATTATATGAAAAGAAAACATATCACACGACATTATATGGAAAGAAACATATCACACGACATTATATGAAAAGAAAACATATCACGACATTACGAAAATAAAACATATCACACGACATTATATGAAAGAAAACATATCACGACATTATATGAAAAGAAAACATATCACACTACATTATATGAAAGAAAACATATCACACGACATTATATGAAAGAAAACATATCACACGACATTACATGAAAAGAAAACATATCACACGACATTATATGAAAAGAAAACATATCACACGACATTACATGAAAAGAAAACATATCACACGACATTATATGGAAAGAAAACATATCACACGACATTATATGAAAAGAAAACATATCACACGACATTACATGAAAAGAAAACATATCACACGACATTATATGAAAAGAAAACATATCACACGACATTACATGGAAAGAAAACATATCACACGACATTATATGAAAAGAAAACATATCACACGACATTATATGAAAAGAAAACATATCACACGACATTATATGAAAAGAAAACATATCACACGACATTACATGAAAAGAAAACATATCACACGACATTACATGGAAAGAAAACATATCACACGACATTATATGAAAAGAAAACATATCACACGACATTACATGAAAAGAAAACATATCACACGACATTATATAAAAAAAAACATATCACACGACATTGCATGGAAAGAAAACATATCACACGACATTGCATGGAAAGAAAACATATCACACGACATTATATAAAAAAGAAAACATATCACACGACATTACATGGAAAGAAAACATATCACACGACATTATATGAAAAGAAAACATATCACACGACATTATATGTAAAAAAATATCACACGACATTATATGAAAAAGAAACATATCACACGACATTATATGGAAAGAAAACCTATCACACGACATTATATGAAAAGAAAACATATCACACGACATTATATGAAAAGAAAACATATCACACGACATTATATGAAAAGAAAACATATCACACGACATTATATGAAAAGAAAACATATCACACGACATTACATGGAAAGAAAACATATCACACGACAATATATGAAAAGAAAACATATCACACGACATTACATGGAAAGAAAACATATCACACGACAATATATGAAAAGAAAACATATCACACGATATATGTGGAAATGAAACATATCAAACGACATTATATGAAAAGAAAACATATCACACGACATTATATGAAAAGAAAACATATCACACGACATTACAAGAAAAGAAAACATATCACACGACATTATATGAAAAGAAAACATATCACACGACATTACAAGGAAAGAGAACATATCACACGACATTATATGAAAAGAAAACATATCACACGACATTACATGAAAAGAAAACATATCACACGACATTACATGAAAAGAAAACACATCACACGACATTATATGAAAAAGAAAACATATCACACGACATTATATGAAAGAAAACATATCACACTACATTATATGAAAGAAAACATATCACACGACATTATATGAAAGAAAACATATCACACGACATTACATGAAAAGAAAACATATCACACGACATTAAATGTAAGAAAACATATCACACGACATTATATGGAAAGAAAACATATCACACGACATTATATGAAAGAAAACATATCACACGACATTACATGAAAGAAAATATATCACACGACATTACATGAAAGAAAACATATCACACTACATTACATGGAAAGAAAACATATCACACGACATTATATGAAAGAAAACATATCACACGACATTACATGAAAAGAAAACATATCACACGACATTACATGGAAAGAAAACATATCACACGACATTACATGGAAAGAAAACATATCACACGACATTATATGGAAAGAAAACATATCACACGACATTACATGAAAAGAAAACATATCACACGACATTATATGAAAAGAAAACATATCACACGACATTACATGGAAAGAAAACATATCACGACATTACATGGAAAACATATACGACATTACATAAGAAAACATATCACACGACATTACATGGAAAGAAAACATATCACACGAAATTATTTGTAATGAAAACATATCACACGACATTACATGAAAAGAAAACATATCACACGACATTACATGAAAAGAAAACATATCACACGACATTATATGAAAAGAAAACATATCACACGACATTATATGAAAAGAAAACATATCACACGACATTATATGAAAAAAAAAAACATATCACACGACATTACATGGAAAGAAAACATATCACACGACATTACATGAAAAGAAAACATATCACACGACATTATATGGAAAGAAAACATATCACACGACATTATATGTAAAGAAAACATATCACACGACATTACATGAAAAGAAAACATCACACGACATTACATGGAAAGAAAACATATCACACGACATTACATGTAAAGAAAACATATCACACGACATTAGATGAAAAGAAATCATATCACACGACATTATATGAAAAGAAAACATATAACACGACATTATATGAAAAGAAAACATATCACACGACATTATATGGAAAGAAAACATATCACACGACATTATATGAAAAGAAAACATATCACACGACATTATATGAAAAGAAAACATATCACACGACATTATATGAAAAGAAAACATATCACACGACATTATATGAAAAGAAAGCATATCACACGACATTATATGAAAAGAAAACATATCACACGACATTATATGAAAAGAAAACATATCACACGACATTATATGGAAATAAAACATATCACACAACATTATATGTAAAGAAAACATATCACACGACATTACATGAAAAGAAAACATATCACACGACATTACATGAAAAGAAAACATATCACACGACATTTCATTTCAAGGAAACATATCACACGACATTATATGGAAAGAAAACATATCACACGACATTATATGGAAAGAAAACATATCACACGACATTACATGAATAGAAAACATATCACACGACATTACATGAAAAGAAAACATATCACACGACATTATATGAAGAAAACATATCCACGTCGTGGCTGCTCCCTCCCTCGTCGTGGCTGCTGCTCCTCCTCGTCGTTATATGGCTGCTGCTCCTCCCTCATCGTGGCTGCTGCTCCACTCCCTCGTCGTGGCTGCTGCTCCCTCCTCGTCGTGGCTGCTCCCTCCCTCGTCGTGGCTGCTGCCCTCCCTCGTCGTGGCTGCTGCTCCCTCCTCGTCGTGGCTGCTGCTCCTCCCTCGTCGTGGCTGCTGCTCCTCCGTCGTCGTGGCTGCTGCTCCTCGTCGTGGCTGCTGCTCCTCCGTCGTCGTGGCTGCTGCTCCTCCTCGTCGTGGCTGCTGCTCCCTCGTCGTGGCTGCTGCCCCTCCCTCGTCGTGGCTGCTGCTCCTCCGTCGTCGTGGCTGCTGCTCCCCTCGTCGTGGCTGCTGCTCCTCCTCGTCGTGGCTGCTGCTCCCTCCATCGTCGTGGCTGCTGCTCCCTCCCGCGTGGTGGCTGCTGCACCATTCCTCGTCGTGGCTGCTGCTCCCTCACTCGTCGTGGCTGCTGCATCCTCCGTGGTCGTGGCTGCTGCTTCCTCCGTCGTCGTGGCTGCTGCTCCTCCCTCGTCGTGGCTGCTGTTTCCTCCCTCGTCGTGGCTGCTCCTCCATCCGTCGTGGCTGCTGTTCCTCCCTCGTCGTGGCTGCTGTTCCCTCGTCGTGGCTGCTGCTCCCTCCGTCGTCGTGGCTGCTGCTCCCTCGTCGTGGCTGCTGTTCCTCCGTCGTCGTGGCTGCTGTTCCTCCCTCGTCGTGGCTGCTGCTCCTCCGTCGTCGTGGCTGCTGCTCCTTCGTCGTGGCTGCTGCTCCCTCCTTCGTCGTGTCTGTTGCTCCCTCCCTCGTCGTGGCTGCAGCTCCATCCCTCGTCGTGGCACCTGTTCCCTCCGTCGTCGTGGCTGCTGCGCCCTCCGTTGTTGTGGCTGCTGCCCCCTCCCTCGTCGTGGCTGCAGCTCCATCCCTCGTCGTGGATCCTGTTCCCTCCGTCGTCGTGGCTGCTGCTCCCTCCGTTGTTGTGGCTGTTGCTCCCTCCCTCGTCGTAGCTGTTGCTCCCTCCCTCGTCGTGGCTGCAGCTCCATCCCTCGTCGTGGCTGTTGTTCCATACGTCGTCGTGGCTGCTCCCTCCTCGTCGTGGCTGCTGCCCTCCGTCGTCGTGGCTGCTGCTCCCTCCCTCGTCGTGGCTGCTGCTACCTTCGTCGTCGTGGCTGCTGCTACCTTCGTCGTCGTGGCTGCTGTCCTCCTCCGTCGTCTGCTGCTCCGTCGTCGTGGCTGCTGCTCCTCTCTCGTCGTGGCTGCTGCTCCTCCCTCGTCGTGCTGCTCCTCCGTCGTCGTGGCTGCTGCTCCTCCGTCGTCGTGGCTGCTGCTCCCTCCGTCGTCGTGGCTGCTGCTCCTCCCTCGTCGTCTTCTTCTCCGCTGCTTCTTCTTCGTCGTCGCTTCTTCTTCTTCTTCGTCGTGGCTGCTTCTTCTTCCCGTCGTCTTTCGTCGCTGTTCTTCTTCGTCGTCTTCTTCTTCTTCTTCTTCTTCGTCTTCTTCTTCTTCTTCTTCGTCGTCTTGTCAGTCTTCTTCTTCGACGTCTTATTAGTCTTATTCTTCTCGTCTTATTATTAGTCGTCTTCTTCTTCTTTTTCTTCTTCTTCGTCGTCTTCTTCGTCTTCTTCGTCTTCTTCGTCGCCTTCTTCTTCGTCTTCTTCGTAATCTTCTTCTTCTTCGTCTTCTTCGTCTTCTTCTTCGTCGTCTTCTTCGTCTTTTCTGTCTTCTTCGCTTTTTTTTTATTTTTTTTGCTCTGGTCGAGTTGGTTTGTATTTTTTTTTTTTTTTTTATTTTTTTTTTTTTTTTTTGCTCTGGTCGAGTTGGTTTGTATTTTTTTGTTTTATCTTTTTTTTTGGATTTTTTGCTCTGGTCGAGTTGGTTTGTATTTTTTTTGTTTTATCTTTTTTTTTTGGATTTTTTGCTCTGGTCGAGTTGGTTTGTATTTTTTTTGTTTTATCTTTTTTTTTGGATTTTTTGCTCTGGTCGAGTTGGTTTGTATTTTTTTGTTTTATCTTTTATTTTGAATAGTTTGCTCTGGTCGAGTTGGTTTGTATTTTTTTGTTTTATCTTTTTTTCGATTTTTTTTGCTCTGGTCGAGTTTAATTCTATTTTTATTTATTTTTATTTTATTTTTTTTTACTATTTTTTATTACTCTTTCTTTGTTTCGGTGCTGAGTCGATTCTTTTTGTCTCTTTTTTCCAAATGTTCTACCTTTTTTTCAATTTTCTCCTTTTTGCTTCTTGATGCTGAGATGATTTTTGTTTGAGATATTGCTTTTCTATTTTGGGGGCTCTTCTTTTTATCATGCCGGGAAGGGGCACGCTGGAAACTCCTGCATGGCGGCCGACGCCT
>NW_026112170.1:57500-60000 GCF_024679095.1 Eriocheir sinensis | reverse complement strand
GTATATACAGTTGTAGGTGTGTGTGTGTGTGTGTGTGTGTGTGTGTGTTAATTCTGTGAATTTTTCTACACACACACACACACACACACACACACACACACACACACACACACACACAGGGCTGGATTTAGAGTTGTGGGGGACATGGGCACGGCATGTTGTGGGGGCCCAGATTTCAGTCTGATAAATGTATTGGGGGGTGGGCAGTGAGCGAAATTTAAGGATTTGGTTCAGTTGAGAGGGCTAGGGGGCGTTGTATTGGAATATTGTGAAATAATATAATAATACGTTGTATTTATATAATTCATAGCGCACACAGAGCCAGTAGAATAAATTAATTAACCCTAAAAACTAGAGGCTACTGTCAAGTGATCATGTCACCCTACCCCACCCAGTACAAATGACTAAGATCGAGGAAAACACATAAGTTTTGTGTTTCGTTTGTGAGGATTTCACAGGCGAGAAGTGGATTGGATGCTCTTTGTGTCCTGAATGGTGTCATGTTGAGTGTGCTCATTTGTCTGGAATTAGGCAATATACATAAAATTAACTGCATTTGCACCCCATGCCTCCATAACGCATCTCTGGCTACCAGCATTGTGGTAAAAATGGATGAATTCAACCAAGAATTATCTAAAGAAATATCTAGTGTTAGGGATCGATGAGGTTGAAGCAAGGGCTGAGAAGGTGCAGGAGGAGCTGGGATCAGTTGCTGACGCGGTTCGTGCAGACAAGGCAAATCTTAGTTGGGCTGAGGTGGCGAAGAGAGACAGGGAAGTCAGGAAGAATCTCTTGTTGTGGAAGCTTCTAGCCAGGAAAAGAAGGCAACAGATATGAAGGATGAAGTCTCCCAGTCATTGAATGGCATTCACATAACTGATTCAAGATTCACAAATGGAGGTAATATTGTCGTGAACTCTGACAATAAGAACACAAGGGATATGATATGATATGCAATGTTGAAAATGAGGAGTCCAAGGAAAAAATATAGGAGGCCATCTTAGACCGCAATGAGTTCTTACACACAATTGAGGGTGTTGAGAATAAGATTGAGCTGTTTTTAGTAAGCCTGCAGCTGGCGGCACAATGCACTACATTTTGAGGAGTGATCCAACTGTGAGAGAGCTGACTCACAAGAGTCATGACAAGTTGAAATTAGAATGGAGAATATAAACAGGGAGAGACAGATTCCGTGCAATTAGATGCTATCATTGTCAGAGATACGGCCATTTTGAGGTCAACTGTACTGTTAAGAGCAATGGAAAGGCCCAAAAATGTTTCAAATGCACTGACGATCACAAATCGAAGGATTGCTCCGTTGCTGAGAAGAAATAGATAAATTGTGTGAGGTACAAGAAGCCTGAAATCAACCACTCAGTGAATGACCAGTGTTGTGTAGTACTTCACACCGAAATTGAGAGAATTCGTAACATTACCGATCATGGCTATTAATTAGTGTCTGTACTCAAAGACAAATTGTGTGTTAAATGTTCAGTGTGTTGGAAAAAAAAAATTTAGTGTGAACCCAAACACGGCCAAGTGACTTTGATGATGCCAAGTTTTATCAAAAGAACATCAGTAGGCTATTCATGAAAGCAATCACGACTCACTCACTCACTACGACGTTGTGAATAAGAGCATCGGGGATCATTATCGAGGCTAACATCGTAATTGTTGGCGGCCCTCGCAGAGCATTGCACCAGCAGCGGAGCGGGGCCTGAAACCTCATCAACGGTAAACGGTAAACGGAGAAGAGAGAAAAGAGATTTAAATAGTGAGAAAAAGAAAAAAACAAAACATCGAATAAGTCAAAATGAGAAAAAAAAATAAAGAAAGAAAGGATGAAAGAAAGAGTCTAAGGAAAAAAAAAAGGAGGAAAGATGCAAATTAAGAAAGGGAGGGAAGAAGGAAGGAAGGAAGGAAGGAAGGAGAATAAGATAGTTAATGGGATAAATAATTGAAGGAAGGATATTTAGAAAAGAAGACATGGGAATATGAATAACGTTCCAAGGAATGATGCAGAGAGAGAGGGAGAACAAAATATAGGTCACGACTATTTCATGAGCTAGTCTATAAGAGAGAACTAAAACGATGAATAACTGTGAGGTAAAGACAGCAAGGCGAGGAAAACAGGGATTTGTATATCATGAGGTAGAGAGAGAAATGAGGAACAGCTGAGAGGATTAAAAGCTTATAAGAAGAGGAGGTGGTGGTGGAGGAGGACGAGGAGGAGGAGGAGAAAAAAAAATTACAAAAAAATATGGGGAAGAGAAGGAAAAGGATGGGAAGGGAAGGGGAGGAAGGGAGAGGAAGGGAAAGAAGGGAAGGAGGGAAAAGGAAGGAAAGGAAGGGAAGGAAGAAGAAGGGAAGGAAGAAGAAAATAAGAAATATATGTAAAATAAGGATGATAGGGAAGAGAAGGAAGAGAAAGGAGGAAGGGAAATATAATAAGAGGAGGGAAAGAAAAGGTAAAGGAAGGGAGATAAGTATGAAATTAGGA
>NW_026112170.1:45000-52500 GCF_024679095.1 Eriocheir sinensis | reverse complement strand
TGGAATACCATAGTATTTCAATTTTAATGTCAGTCTTTTGTGCGGGACTTTGTCGAAGGCTTTGGCAAAATCTAAAACAATAGTGTCAACTTGCTTAATGTCACGTCTGTCAAGTAGCCTCGTAATGTCGTGATATGTAGTAATGAGTTGCGATTCACATGAGCGTTTAGGGCCTGTAAAGATTAGCAGAAGGGAGACAGCGAGACGGGTGGCGAGGGTAGGCGCCTCTGTGTGCAAAGCCTCGCTTGTGTCTCCCCTCGCCGCCTGAGTCTCGTTTTCTATGATTAATGTGTCTTCGTTTGTCTTGAAGTTTAATATGTCGCTGCTTGGTCTCTGAAGTTTGCAGGCACTGAAAAGTTTTAATACCAGGGTTGTGGTGGTAGTAGCGTGTTCAAACAATTTTTGTTGGTTTGAAGCATTTTGGGGTTTAAATTCTGTGGTCTCTGTATGTTCTGTAAATTTAGCAAGTGGTAATATGCTTTTCAGTTATTTCTTGAGCCTGTTTTCTGCTTTTTTTTATTTACCGTTGAGTTTTTTTGTGTTTTCATTTGTTTGACGGATCTTGAGTTTTCTAACAGTGTGTCTCTTAGGTCTGTACGCTCTCTAAATATGGCAAACAATAATATATAGTCTCCTTCAGTCGTGTTATTAAGGTTTTCGCTGGTTTCAGTATACTATCGCGTTACGTGTTTTCCTTCTAAATCTAACAAGTAACAATCAATGTTTTCCGGTTGTCTTGTGGAGCGATGTTTTGCTGGTTTCGTATACTATCGCCTTACGTGTTTTCCTTCTAAATCTAGCAAGTAATAATCAATGTTTTCCTGTCGTCTTGTGGAGCGATGTTTCTGCTGGTTTCTGAAGTTATTGAGTAATTAATGTTTTAATTTGTTTGGCGATCCTTGAGTTTTAACAATGTCTCTTTGGTCTTGAGCGATCTGTAAATATAGCAAACAATAACATATAGTTTCCTTCAGCCGTTAGGTTTCTGCTGGTTTCTGATATATTATCGAGTTGTGTTTGTGTTTTCTTCTTTCAAATCTAGCAGGTAATAATATATAATGTTTTCCAGTCGTTTTGTGGAGCGATGTTTCTGCTGGCTTGATATATTATCGAGTTAAGTGTTTTCCTTCTAAATCTAGCAGGTAATAATATATAATGTTTTCCAGTCGTTTTGTGGAGCGATGTTTCTGCTGGCTTGATATATTATCGAGTTAAGTGTTTTCCTTCTAAATCTAGCAGGTAATAATATATAATGTTTTCCAGTCGTTTTGTAGAGCGATGTTTGCTGGCTTCTGATATATTATCGAGTTAAGTGTTTTCCTTCTAAATCTAGCTGGTAATAATATATAATGTTTTCCAGTCGTTTTGTGGAGCGATGTTTCTGCTGCCTTCAGCTATTGAGTTATTATATAAAGCTTTCTTGGTTTGTTGATCTCTGTAGCTCGTTTTCTTTAACTGAGTGTCAAAGGAGCGCGTAAGAACTTTTAAGGTGTGCAAATGTTCAGGAAAAAAAACTATTGTCCCTCTGAGTTACATGAAGGTATTTATCTATTTAGTTATCTATCTATTTGTGCTAATGTTCAGGTAATAGGTATTTGTCCCTCTAAGTCAAGTGAAGATGAAGATCCGTCAAGAAGAACACGTTGAGTCCTGTTAGTAAGAAATGCAGTGATCCAGTGAAGAATAGGTCCTGGAATACCATAGTATTTCAATTTTAATGTCAGTCTTTTGTGCGGGACTTTGTCGAAGGCTTTGGCAAAATCTAAAACAATAGTGTCAACTTGCTTAATGTCACGTCTGTCAAGTAGCCTCGTAATGTCGTGATATGTAGTAATGAGTTGCGATTCACATGAGCGTTTAGGGCCTGTAAAGATTAGCAGAAGGGAGACAGCGAGACGGGTGGCGAGGGTAGGCGCCTCTGTGTGCGTGCCTCCTCGCTTGTGTCTCCCCCTCGCCGCCTGAGTCTCGTTTTCTATGATTAATGTGTCTTCGTTTGCTCCTGAAGTTTAATATGTCGCTGCTTGGTCTCTGAAGTTTGCAGGCACTGAAAAGTTTTAATACCAGGGGTTGTGGTGGTAGTAGCGTGTTCAAACAATTTTTTGTTGGTTTGTGAAGTATTTTGGGGTTTAAATTCCTCTGTGGTCTCTGTATGTTCTGTAAATTTAGCAAGTGGTAATATGCTTTTCAGTTAGTTTCTTGAGCTCGTTTTCTGCTTTTTTTTTTATTTACTGTTGAGTTTTTTTGTGTGTTTTCATTTGTTTGACGGATCTTGAGTTTTCTAACAGTGTGTCTCTTAGGTCTGTACGCTCTCTAAATATGGCAAACAATAATATATAGTCTCCTTCAGTCGTGTTATTAAGTGTTTTCTGCTGGTTTCTGTATACTATCGCGTTACGTGTTTTCCTTCTAAATCTAACAAGTAACAATCAATGTTTTCCGGTTGTCTTGTGGAGCGATGTTTCTGCTGGTTTCTGTATACTATCGCCTTACGTGTTTTCCTTCTAAATCTAGCAAGTAATAATCAATGTTTTCCTGTCGTCTTGTGGAGCGATGTTTCTGTTGGTTTCTGAAGTTATTGAGTAATTAATGTTTTAATTTGTTTGACGATCCTTGAGTTTTCTAACAATGTGTCTCTTTGGTCTCTGAGCGATCTGTAAATATAGCAAACAATAACATATAGTTTCCTTCAGCCGTGTTAGTAAGTGGTTTCTGCTGGTTTCTGATATATTATCGAGTTATGTGTTTTCCTTCTAAATCTAGCAGGTAATAATATATAATGTTTTCCAGTCGTTTTGTGGAGCGATGTTTCTGCTGGCTTCTGATATATTATCGAGTTAAGTGTTTTCCTTCTAAATCTAGCAGGTAATAATATATAATGTTTTCCAGTCGTTTTGTGGAGCGATGTTTCTGCTGGCTTCTGATATATTATCGAGTTAAGTGTTTTCCTTCTAAATCTAGCAGGTAATAATATATAATGTTTTCCAGTCGTTTTGTAGAGCGATGTTTCTGCTGGCTTCTGATATATTATCGAGTTAAGTGTTTTCCTTCTAAATCTAGCTGGTAATAATATATAATGTTTTCCAGTCGTTTTGTGGAGCGATGTTTCTGCTGCCTTCTGAAGCTATTGAGTTATTATATAAAGCTTTCCTTGGTTTGGCGATCTCTGCAGCTCGTTTTCTCTTTAACTGAGTGTCAAAGGAGCGCGTAAGAACTTTTAAGGTGTGCAAATGTTCAGGAAAAAAAACTATTGTCCCTCTGAGTTACATGAAGGTATTTATCTATTTAGTTATCTATCTATTTGTGCTAATGTTCAGGTAATAGGTATTTGTCCCTCTAAGTCATGTGGGGGTAATTCTGTCTATTTATCTATATCTATCTATCTACCTATCTATACCTGTACCTCCATGTAATTTACCTTGCAAGCAAGGCTCCGTCATTATGCGCAGGAATACAATTATGCTTCCTTAATTACTCCCCCTAATTACTTCTCCCACGAGGCCGACAACAAAACATGCCTCCCCTCCATACTCTCGCTTTTCTTTCCCCATCTCTCCCTTCTCCCTCCTCCCTATCCTTCTTACCTCCCTTCCTGCCTGCCTCCCCTTTTTACATCTCTTCCTAGTTCCCTCCTTCCTTCCTTTTCCGTATATCTCCTAATTCCCTCTCTTCTTTCTTCTCTTCCTTTCTTCATCTCTTTCTTAGTCTCCCTCTCCTCCTTTCTCCTCAGCTACCCTCGCCTTCAGCCCCTTCCTCCACCATCCTTCTTTATCCTATTTTTCTCTCTTCTTTCGTCTCTTCCCTTCTTTATCTTTCTTCCTGGTTCCCTTTCTCCTCCTCCTTTCTCCGCCTCATTCACCCTACCCGGCTCCCCTTCTTCCATCTTCCTTATGTATCCTATTTCCTCTCTTCTTTCGTCTCTTCTTTCTCTTTCTTTCTTTTTCAGTCTTCTCGTTCCTCTTTCTCCCTTTCAGTTATCCTTTTCTCCTAATTAGTTGATTCCTTCCTCCTTCCATCAAATTCCTCTCCTTCCGCTTCTTCTCCTCTCGTAATTATTTATCTCCTTCCTCTCCCTTGAAGCTCTCCCTTCCTCTATGATTTTCCCATTTTTTCGTCCGTTTATCTCATTTTTCCATATCTCAGTCACTCCCTCTTCCTTTCATTTGCGTCATTCTTCTCTCCCCATCAGGCATCTCTCCCTCTCCTTGCTTCCTTCCTTCTCTTGCCCTCAGTTCTCTCCCTTTCTCCTTCTTCGCCCTCGGTCACTCATCATGCTCTCTCTGTCCTTTCGCCCATCAATTCCAGTCTCTTGCCCTGCCCTCAGTTATCTCCCTTTCTCCTCCCTCGCCCTCTGTCACTCAACATGCTCTCTCTATCCTCCCGCCCATCACTTCCACTGTCTGCCCTCTTTTGGAATCCGTCCTGTTCGTCTTTTCTCCGGATAATCACAAATTTTTCTCCTCCTCGAATCTTTCCTCAATTTCATATGAGCGTTATCTTTCATTCGGCTTGGCGTCTTGGCCTTCAGGTAGGAGAGAATTCGTACTTCTAGGCTTTTCTTCGTTTTCTTAGTTAACCATTTGAAGGGGGACTTAACTCACTGTTCCATAGCCTTGGTTATGGTTATACATGTGGTTATTTAACGTCTGTATTAATTAAGGGGGTTTTCAAAGAAATTATCGCTCAAATCACTAAGTATACATATTTAGAGAGGTGCAAATGGCTATGAAATTTGTATTTATGGAGATTAAAGATCATGATAGTGTAAAATGAAGCTTCCTAAATAAAGACTTCGATTCTGTGCCTTGTTCGTTCGTGGTAAAAAATGATTCAATTTTTTTTTTCTTTATGGAGGTAATCGTATAAGTTGTGTGCTCTCCGAACTGCTACTACTACGACTACTACTACTACTACTACTACTACTACTACTACTACTACTACCACTACTACTGATACTACTACTACTACTACTGACTGTCGTACCCAGCTTCCTGTTTGCCAATTTCAGACCCCAAAACTGCCTCCTCGACCCCAAGAACTGCCTATGGCAAACGGATTGATCCTATGGCAAACGGATTGACTCCTATGGCAAACGGATTGATTGAATCACTGAACGCAGGCAGCCTAGTAAAGAGCCAACAGACTTTCTGCTGCCTGCTAGTCCATGTTTCCATGTTTCATATATAGTCATCGTTAAAATGGTTCATTCCTGATGTTTCCTGGCAATAGTTATGGCTATTGCGTACAAGGTGTTTGCTAAAATGATACAGCGCAGAATGAAACATAGAGAAGAGGAAATACTAAGGGAGGAGCGGGCTGGATTCAGGAATGAAAGAGGGACGATTGATCACATTTTCACGCTCACACAAATCATAGAAAAGAGATGGGAAATAGGTAAAGATACCTACTGCCTAGTGTGTGTTTATTGATCTCAAACAAGCCTTCGATTCGGTGCATAGAGAAAGTATGCTGAGAGTAATGAGGAGTTGGGAATTTGAGAAGGATCTGATAGAGGCAGTGGAAGAATTGTATGGAGACACAAAGGCAAGAGTTCGGAAGGCCGACATTGTGACAGACACCTTCATAACCACAAGAGGTGTTATACAGGGCTACCCCCTCGCCCCACCCTTATTTAACCTGTATCTAGAGAGGGTAATGGTGGAGGCACTGGAGGGAGAAGAAGGAGGCGTAGAGATGAGCGGTGTCAGGTACACTAACTTAAGACATGCTGACGACATAGTGGTGGTAGCAGAGACAACTGAAGACTTACAAAGGGTGGTGCAGAAGGTCGAAGAACAATGTAAGAGATACAAGCTAGAGATCAATAAAGACACGGTAAAGAGCCTGACAATTGGAAGAGAGAGAGGAGATCTAAACATACGACTGAGTACTGCGGTGATTGAACAGGTGGATGAATTTAAATACCTAGGCGCGAACATAAGGGACAGGACAACAGGGAAAACTGTAAGGGAAGGGATCGCAATGGGACAGAGAGCGTTTGGAAGGTTAGGCAAGATATGGAGGAGTAGCACAACGACGAACGATGGCCAAACGTAGCATTGCACGGCAGAGTCAGGGCACCAGACCGAGAGGGAGACCTAGAGACACGTGGCTCAAGAGGTTCAGGATGAACAACAACAACAGACGTCTGAGAGAGCTGTTAGAATCTGCGGCGGACAGGCAAATTTGGAGGCATTACAGACACCAGATATGGGACCCAACCCGGAGAATTCCGGAAGGGAATTAAGTTATGGCTCAGAAATCAGTAAATACGAGGCTCTGAGTACGATAATCTGGCAACGGTGCTACTTTTTGTTTTATTACAGCTACGGAGAGAGTTCAAGGGCGTAATGAAATAAAAAAAAAAAAAGGCCCGCGACTTACTGCTCCAGAACAGAGGTTAATGGAGTGTTCAAAATCAGAATCAGAAACTGATACAAAGCTGCTGATGTGAGGCTTTCAGGGAACTGTTATAATATTGGCTGAAAGTTTGTGTAAGCATCATCATCATCATCAGCAGCAGCACTAGTATCAGCACTCCACTATTATGATCTCGAGGGCCAAAAGTTTGCCTCCCTCTCTCTAACTCTGGCCGTCTATCTGTCTATCTGTCTATCTATATCAGTCTTACTATCTTTCTCACTAACCAAGAATTTCGTGGTATATGTTAAGTATCCTAAGTGAGACGTTGAATAACCACATAAATAAGCATAAACAAAGCTATAGATCAGTGAGTTAAGTCCCCCTTGAAATGGTTAACTAAGAAAACGAAGAAAAGCCAAGAAATACAAATTATCTCTTATCTACAGGCCAGGGCGTCAAGCCGAATCGATGCATATATAATTTTCTCCCAGGGCTTATTGTTTTATTTTGTTCACCTCCCTGTCGTTCCCGGCCCACTCTCGTTCTCTCGTCGTTAGTCTCCCATTCAGTTCCCTTCTCGCTGCACGTGTAATTCTCCTTTTTTCCGAGGTCAAGTAGTGGGGGTATTTTTCTTTCACTTTTTTCAGCTCCCTTCACTTCTCTGCTTGTGCCTGTCTCATTTTGTTTTCTTTCACTGCTTTCTCACCAATATACTTCATCTCTACGTACACTCATACTTTTGTTTTATTCCTCTAGTTGTTCTTGTTCTTCTGTTTGTTCTTAATCTTATGATTGTTGCCATAGTTTGCTTCCTAACACTCTCTCTCACTCTCCCTCCATCCCTCTTTCTCTTCCATCTCCTTTATCATCAATCCACTTTCTCTTCCATAATATCTTACTCCTCATTATTCTCTCTCTCTCTCTCTCTCTCTCTCTCTCTCTCTCTCTCTCTCTCTCTCTCTCGTAACCTCAACATGCAAGCCGAGATAAAGAGAAGCTGAACTTAACTTACTCCTGAGTCGCACAGAAAGAAAACGAGAGGCGGATGAACAGAACTAGAGAGCCAAGCAAGTAACTCCTAATCTTGCGTGGCCTTTCAGTCTCCGGGAACTCCGCCGCGCCAGGACTTCCCTCGCAGGA
>NW_026112170.1:0-42500 GCF_024679095.1 Eriocheir sinensis | reverse complement strand
TGGTTATAGGAGGAATGTTATATTGTAATGAACGATTTTGAAAAATGTGTAATTAGTTTTTGCAAAATTCAGACTCAATTCATTAATTTTAGTCCAATAATTATTTTTTTCTAGTTCTGTAACTAAATTTACATGAAGATCGTTAATGTTTACATTATTTAATAAAAGATTTGTATCGTCAGCATAAATCGTATATTTGAATTTAGAACTTACATTAACAATGTCGTTTAAATAGATGAGAAAGAGCATCGGTCCTAATATTGACCCCTGCGGTACACCCTTGTTGATTGCCCTAAAAGAAGAATACGTGGCGTTGCAATATACAGCTTGTGACCTATTGGTTAAATAACTTTCAAATAGTTTTAAGGGAGTACCTCTAACGCCATAGTGACTTAGCTTACTCAATAAAATTTTGTGATTCAATGTATCGAATGCCTTAGATAAATCTAAAAATATTCCAATTAAATAATGTTTCTTTTCTAAATACTGATATACATTAGATATGAACTGTAAAATAGCTGTTTCTGTGGAACGACCTGCCCTAAACCCATGCTGGTAGTCTGTGAGTAGATTATTGTTTTCAAAAAAAAATTACAAGACGGGAAGTAATAACTTTTTCAAAAACCTTGCTAAATGCTGGAAGTATTGAAATAGGTCTATAGTTTTTAATATCGGATCTACTGCCTGATTTAAGTAGTGGTACAACTTTGGCTTTTTTAAGTGCATCCGGAAATATTCCAGTTTTTAACGTCAGATTCACTATGTGTGTTAATGGAATGGATATATTATTAGCTGTGCGTTTCAAAACAATTGGGGAAATATCATCAAATCCGGAGGAAGAAGTTTTAAATGCCGTAATATATTTTTCAATTTCTAAGTTTGTGGCAGGAAATAAATACATAGAAAAATTGGGAGAGTTGTGTAAATAATTTAAAAATTCATTACCTACAGTTTCTGCTGCTTGCTGACTTGCTTTCAAAAAATATTCATTAAATTTATCTGGAATGTTGTAACAAATTGATCGTAGCTCAATTTCACTGTTTTTACCATCTGTAGATCTATCTAATAAGTTATTTATTGACTTCCAGTGAGACTTAGGGTTGCCTTGGCTAGCTAATAGTTGGTCTTGGTGATACTTTTTCTTTGCTTCTTTTAAAAGTGATGTTAGTCTATTTCTGAAAGTCCTATATTGCTCTCGAAAAGTTAAAGGCCATTTATATGCTAGTTTTTCAAGTCTATGTTTTTCTCTAATGCTCTTCTTTAATGCTGGAGTAATGTGTGGACTGCGATTATTATTGTTACTTGCTTTAATTGTTTTCTTAGGGAAGCAATTATCATAATTTGTTTTGAAATTGTTGTAAAATAGATTATAGGAGTTGTTAGGACATATCCAGTTTATGACATCAGACCAATCTGTGTGAGAAAGTGCAGCACTAAATGTATCTAAAGCTTCCTGGGTGAACGTTCTTTTCGTTATGAATGTGGGAGGAGATGGAATATTGTTACATTTAAATAAAGATATCACTGGAAAATGATCAGTAATATCAGTTTTGATTACATAATTTCCTACGTTGTTCTCAACACATGTGGACCAAATGTGATCTATAAGGGTGGAGGATGTGGCCGTAACTCGTGTTGGCAGGGTAGTAAGTGGAAACAGGGAATAACTATACATTAAATTCATAAGGTTCTGAATGTTATCGTCATTATTATGTAATAAATTCATATTTAAATCTCCAAAAATAAATATTTCACTAGGATTTTTATCTTTTGCAGTAGTTAAAATTTCATTAAGAACATTAAGAAAATTATTCACATTACCTTGAGGAGGTCTATATATACATATAAATAAAAATATTTTACCATTAAATTTTACTTCCACTGCCACACTCTCAATAAATGTTTCCATTCGACTGAATTCAATTACTTTATGACCTGTGTACCTGTTCGAGACGTAAACAGCCACACCCCCACCATACCTGTTCCTGTTATTTGTGAACATTTCATATGCTGTCAAAGAATACAATGTAGAAATGCCTGCGTCGAGCCTGGTTTCAGTGAAACCAAGCACGTCATAAATTACATTGTCAGACAGTACAGTGTCTTTGAAATATTGGAGATTGGTGGATATGGATCTTACATTCAGTGTTAATAAATTAAAATCACTATTGTTACAAAGAGAAGATAAATTATCAAGAAAAATATATTCAGATTTAGGAAAGATAATGTTTCTAGATCTTATATAAAACTGATTGACATCGATATCATTGTTATAATTGTTATCTTGCACACTTAAGGGATCAAAGCTTTCATAAATTTCTTGCCTGAATATTTCATCGAAATTAAAAACATCCATCAAATCTTCATCAGAAACATTATTAAAAGGAAACATGTAGTTATCTAGCGTAGTAGTAGTAGCAGTAATGGTCGTAGTAGCAGCAGTGGTAGAAGTAACAACAGTAGCTGAAGTAGTAGTAGTAGTAGTAGTTGTAATAGTAATAGTAGTAGTAGTAGTAGTAGTGGTAGTAACAGTAGTAGCAGTAGTAGTAGTAGTAGCAGTAGTAGTAGTAGCAGTAGTAGTAATAGCAGCAGTAGTAGTAGTAGTAGCAATAGTAGTAGTAGTAGTAGTAGTAGCAGCAGTGGTAGTAGCAATAGTAGTAGTAGCAGTAGTAGCAATAGCAATAGTAGCAATAGCAGTAGTAGCAATAGCAGTAGTAGTAATAGTAGTAGTAGTAGTAGTAGTAGTAGTAGTAGTAGTAGTAGTAGTAGTAGTAGTGATAGCAGTAATGGTAGTAGTAGTAGCAGTAATAGAAGCACCAACAGTAGTAGAAGTAGAAGTAGTAGTAGTAGTAGTAGTAGTAGTAGTAAGCGGCAATAGCAAAAATAAGTAGTATTAAGAGGTAGTAGTAATTGTATTGGTAGTAGTAAATTAATGGTAGAAGAAATATAAGTGAAGTAGAGGTAATGGTAATCCTGAAGTGTTAAGTAAAGGCCACAGGAGTGACAACTGGTTGTACAATAACAATAAACAGTATTTTGGGTGACATGAATGAAAACAAGAGTACTGATATCATGCTAGTGAAATCGAAGTTGAAGAATGTTTAGTGACTTTACTTATCTACTTCTTCCTGCGTTCTCTCAGATTCTTCTGGGTACGTCCACCCATTATGTCCATTCCTCCTCCCATTTGAACACCTGTCTCATTCGACATCGCGTCAGCACCAGCATGAGGCAGCAACGAGGAGGCACCGCCAGCACCACCACTAGGCACCTTCGGCAGAGCACCAGTCAGGGAAGTAGCAGTCTTCGTAGCACTAGTCTGGGAACCTTCAGTCGCAGCAGAACTTACGCCTCCAGTGGTCCCAGTCCCAGCACTGTGGGCCGCCCCGCCCCCGCCAGAGCTGTAAGGAGTCGGACCAGCGACTCGATGTGTCGGGTCAGCTGCGATGGTTGAGAATGATGATTGTTGGCCAGTTTTTTCTTTGATGATCAATCGCGTGTGACGGAAGTACGCGATTTTACCTTCATCTCTCGCTTTCTTCAGTAGAGGTAGTTGCTTCATCTTGATTTCTTGAGAGGCAGGGCAGAGATCTTCACTGATGTAGATGCCGGTTCCTTTGAGTTTCTTTGCATTCCTAATGACTGTTTCTCGGTCGCTGTACTTCTCAAACCGTACAACGACTGGCCGGGGGCGGGATGGGTTGACCGGTCCCACCCTGTGAGCACGTTCGAGACTCACAGGGGGAAGCTCTAGATTATCGTTGATCATCTTTGACACTTTGGTGCTTGTGTTTTCCTATGTTTCACCCGCTTGTTCTTGGAGGCCAGTGATCCGTAGATTATTGCGTCTACTATAGTCCTCGTTGTAGTTGAGTCGCTGTACCGTCTCCGAGACTTTGGATTCAAGTCCTTCAATAATCACTTGTTTCTCATTTAGCGTTTTCTGAAGCACTTTGATGTTGTTCTTTAAGTCCACAATTTCGGCCTGTGAGAATTCTAGACTTTTGATCAGATCAGCCACTGTACCTTCAACCAACTCTGTACGCTTATTGAGCTGTTTCACCACCAAGTCCATGGCGGAACGAAAGGCCCGTTCTTGAGAGTCCAGGAGCACTTTCACTGCCTCAAGATCCATGACTGGTGGCTGAGGCAGAGTTGGAGGAATTGGAAGGCACGTCTGATCACTGCAAAGGTGTGTGTGTGTGTGTGTGTGTGTGTGTGTGTGTGTGTGTGTGTGTGTGTGTGTGTGTGTGTGTGTGTGTGTGTGTGTGTGTGTGTGTGTGTGTGTGTGTGTGTGTGTGTGTGTGTGTGTGTGTGTGTGTGTGTGTGTGTGTGTGTGTGTGTGTGTGTGTGTGTGTGTGTGTGCTTCCGCATACTTCTGAAATTACATTGGATGAAAGCGTTTACAGAGAGATTGAAAGGGAAGGAGTACATGTAGCTTGACCAGCAATGAGAGAGAGAGAGAGAGAGAGAGAGAGAGAGAGAGAGAGAGAGAGAGAGAGAGAGAGAGAGAGAGAGAGAGAGAGAGAGAGAGAGAGAGAGAGAGAGAGAGAGAGAGAGAGAGAGAGAGAGAGAGAGAGAGAGAGAGAGAGAGAGAGAGAGAGAGAGAGAGAGAGAGAGAGAGAGAGAGAGAGAGAGGAGTACACAGATAAAAAGATAGCCAAGTTGATAAATGGGTACAAAATAAATATATAGATAGATGGATAAGTAGATGATAAAATATAAAGTTAAATCCACTAAGGAGTGTGTTCCTTGGTGGGTGTGGAGTAACTGCCGCCAAAGGGAAGAACTTGACAGGTAAAACTCCTCATCCGTTAGGAAAGGAAATCCTGACCTGTCTTCCTCCTTAGTTATGACTTATGGGAGTGGCTTCCTCAGCCCTTGGTAGGTGTAGAGTAACTGCCTCAAAAGGAAAGAACTGGACAAGTAAAACTCCTCACCTGTTAGGAAAGGAAATCCTGCCTTGTCTTCCTCCTTAGTTATAACTTATTGGAGTGCATTCCTCAGCCCCTGGTGGGTGTAGAGTAACTGCCTCCAAAGGAAAGAACTGGACTGGTAAAACCATTCATCCGTTAGGAAAGGAAATCCTGCCTTGTCTTCCTCCTTAGTAATGGCGGCGGCGCGGGAAGAGGCAGGAAAAGGCCTTGCGAACACGCCGGACAAAGGCCGCCTTCCTGGATGTCTCTCCCGCGTACATCCTGACTGTCTCGATGATCTGGGCCACCGAGGGCCGCTGTGCCGGGTCTGCTGCCATGGCGCTGTCGGCCAGCACCTCCAGGCCGGGGTAGCGTGTGTGGCACGTGGCCAGGACGCGCCTCAGGACGTAGCCGAGGGATAACACGTCCACGGGGGGCGAGCAGGGCGCGCCGCGCCGCAGCTCCTGGGCCATCCAGGGCGTGCGGTGCGTGTGCGTGCGCGCGATGCGGAGTCCTGTGCCGAATGTCTTGGCCAAGCCGTAGTCAATGAGGAACACCTGCAGGAGGCCGTCGGCGCCTTGGTGCAGCACCACGTTGTCGGGCTTGATGTCGGTGTGGGCGTAGCCGCGGGCGTGGAGCTGCCGCACGTCCCGGGCCAGCGCCATGAAGGCCGCCAGTTTGTGAGTTTGTGGTTGTGCAGGTCGCAGAAGGTGTTCTGGCCGCGGAAGGTGGTGAGCATGGCGGGGAACCCAAAGCTGGTGCCCAAGGCCTTGGGGGCGCCCGCCGCGCCGTCCAGGTCCAGCAGGATGTCAAACTCCCTGCGGAACATGGCGGCGAGGCGCTGCTCCCATGCCACCTTGAGGCAGCACAGGGCGCCGCCGACCTCCACCAAGTACACCGTGGACGAGGCGCCGCGGCCAAGCACCTGCTTGTGCTCGGCCACCAGCGTGTCGATGCGCTCCCTCGTCAGAACGAGGAGGAGGATGGTGTGAGGGGGAGCCATGTCTCTGTCTCACCATGCCGTATGTGTGTGGCGATTTAGGGCCAGACCTCGGTTTTAGACGGCTAGTATTGTTCAGTTCGGTTTAGCTTGGAGTTAAGGCGGAAAAAGAGGGAGTCTAGATCTGGACGGCTGTCGCATGCACGAACACACGCACGCACGCACGCACGCACGCACGCACGCACGCACGCACATACACACACACACACACACACACACACACACACACACACACACACACACACACACACACACACACACCCTGTTGTTGGAATATCTGGTATTAGCTTATCGAGAGCGTGCGCTAATACTAAGAAATTTGTGAAAAAGTGCTAAAAATTATTGCCTCTATTAACCAGTTTTCTATGGGGCTCTTAAACACATTTTGCTAATAAATCTGGGAGCGAATTATATATATATATATATATATATATATATATATATATATATATATATATATATATATATATATATATATATATATATATATATATATATATATATATATATATATATTATGGCGGACCCTCCATGTAAGCAACTTCCTTGTTGGGTTGCAAGTGGTGAATGCTGACCCACCCATTGACGAAAGCCCACCCTCTCTGGGTGAGATCAGGGAGGCTGTGGCAAAGTTGAGGTGTGGGAAGGCACCTGGTGCCTGTAACATCAGCGCGGAGCTGCTCAAAGTTGGAGGTGATGCCATGATCCATGGGTTGCATGCGGTCTTGACTGCCGTAAGGCAGTCCGGTAACATTCCTCCTGACTGGAAGAGGGGGTTGATCGTCCCTATCTGGAAAGGGAAAGGGGACCCCCAGGAGTGCAACAACTACCGTGGTATTTCACTGCTCAGTGTGAAAGGCAAGGGGCTACCCCACCTATTGCTGATGCGAGTTCGCAGGTAGCTGCTGAAGCTGCAGAGACCTGAACAGTCTGGGTTCACGCCTGGTAAGTCAACAACTGATCTTATCTTAGCGCTTCGCGTACTGGTGGAGCGCCAGGTGAATTTCGACAGAGGATATTTGCAGCCTATGTCGATCTCAAGAAGGCGATTGATTCAGTGCATCGTGAGGCACTCTGGGATCTTCTGCGACTCCGTGGGATTCCTGCGAGGACTATTGGTCTGCTGACTGGCCTGTATTCTGGGACAGAGAATGCTGTGAAGTGTGTGTGTGTGTGTGTGTGTGTGTGTGTGTGTGTGTGTGTGTGTGTGTGTGTGTGTGTGTGTGTGTGTGTGTGTGTGTGTGTCCAGCTTCTTTCACGTGTATGGACTGGGTACTAGGCAGAGTTGTGGGCCAAAATCATTGCGGAGCATCCATTGGCAATATCAGGGTCACTGACCTTGTTTTTGCTGATGATGCAGTAATCCTGGCGGAGTCGCTGGAGGTTTTGGTGATGGCTCTCGAGGCACTGCACGAGGAGGCAAAGCCCTTGAGACTCCAGGTCTCCTGGGCCAAGACCAAGGTACTGTTGTTTGGTAGCTTCCAGGATGACACAGTACCGTCTGTTAATGCGTGTGGCGAGGACGTTGAAATCTCGGAAAGTTTCATGTATCCGGGTACCGTAATTCATAACAGCGGTGTGTCTGGCCAGGAAGTCTTAGGGTGGATTGGTCTGGCCCACGGTGTTATGGAATCGCTCAACACGAGTATATGGCGTTGTCGATACCTGTGCAGAAGAGCAAAGATCCGGATCTTCAGGTCCCTTGTACTCCCTGTCTTATTCTATGGTTGTGGGACATGGACACTAAACGGAGATTTGTAGACGCGGATTGATGTCTTTAGTAATAAGTGTCTACGCAGAATCATGGGATATCGCTGAAATGACTTTGTGTCAAACCGGCGACAACTCCGTGAGACTGATTCAATATATATTACTTGTATAGTCCATCAACGCAAACTCCGGCTATACGGGCACGTGAAGGCGGCCAAGGGCCCCCATGGAGTTCGTGGCTTGAGCAAGTCGATAGATCCTTTCGGGAGATACTCGGGGTGGGAAGGGGGGCTGCTTTGAGACTCGCCCGGAGGGACCCCCGGGCTTGGCGTCGTAGGGTGGACGAGGCGACGCGTCCCCCGGCGTATGCCTATATATATCTATATATATATATATATATATATATATATATATATATATATATATATATATATATATATATATATATATATATATATATATATATATATATATATATATATATATATATATATATATATATATATATATATATATATATATATATATATATATATATATATATATATATATATATATATATATATATATATATATATATATATATATATATATATATATATTTCCTTCTTGCTGGAAATATGCCTTCATACAGCCTGTACCTAAGAAGGGTGACCGCTCAAATCCCTTAAACTACCGCCCTATAGCTTTACTTTCTTGTCTATCTAAAGCTTTTGAATCAATCCTTAACCTGAAGATTCAAAAGCACCTTTCCACTTCTGACCTTCTATTTGATCGCCAGTATGGGTTCCGCAAGGGGCGTTCTACTTGTGATCTCCTAGCCTTCTTAACTGACTCTTGGTCATCCTCTCTTAGCCGTTTCGGTGAAACTTTTGCTATTGCGCTGGACATATCAAAAGCTTTTGATAGGGTCTGGCACAAATCTTTGCTTTCTAAACTACCCTCCTACGGTTTCTATCCTTCTCTCTGTACCTTTATCCCCAGTTTCCTTTATGACCGTTCTATTTCTGCCGTGGTAGACGGTCACTGTTCTTCCTCTAAATCTATTAACAGTGGTGTCCCACAGGGTTCTGTCCTATCTCCCACTCTTTTTCTGTTGTTCATTGATGATCTTCTTTCCAAAACGAACTGTCCTATCCATTCCTACGCCGATGATTCCACTCTGCATTACTCAACTTCATTTAATAGAAGACCCACCCTTCAGGAACTTAACGACTCAAGGCTGGTTGCTGCAGAACGCTTAGCCTCAGACCTTACTATTATTTCCGATTGGGGCAAAAAGAACCTGGTGTCCTTCAACTCCTCAAAAACACAGTTTCTCCACCTATCCACTCGACACAATCTTCCAAACAACAATCCCCTATTCTTTGAAAACACCCAGCTATCACCTTCCTCAACACTAAACATCCTCGCTCTATCCTTAACTCAAAATCTAAACTGGAAACTTAATATCTCATCTCCTACTAAATCAGCTTCCTCGAGGCTGGGCGTTCTGTACCGTCTCCGCCAGTTCTTTTACCCTGCACAGTTGCTGTCCATATACAGGGGCCTTGTCCGCCCTCGTATGGAGTATGCATCTCATGTGTGGGGGGGCTCCACTCACACAGCTCTTCTGGACAGAGTGGAGGCTAAGGCTCTTCGTCTCATCAGCTCTCCTCCTCATACTGATAGTCTTCTACCTCTTAAATTCCGCCGCAATGTTGCCTCTCTTTCTATCTTCTATCGATATTTCCACGCTGACTGCTCTTCTGAACTTGCTAACTGCATGCCTCCCCTCCTCCCGCGGCACCGCTGCACTCGACTTTCTACTCATGCTCATCCCTATACTGTCCAAACCCCTTATGCAAGAGTTAACCAGCATCTTCACTCTTTCATCCCTCACGCTGGTAAACTCTGGAACAATCTTCCTTCATCTGTATTTCCTCCTGCCTACGACTTGAACTCTTTCAAGACGAGGTATTAGGACACCTCTCCTCCTGTATTTGATCTTCCTTTCGGCCACCTCTTTTGCTTTACTTTAGGAGCAGCGAGTAGCGGGCTTTTTTTTATTATTGTTTTCTTTTTTGTTGCCAGAGCTGCCTCCTTTGTTGTAAAAAAAATATATATATATATATATATATATATATATATATATATATATATATATATATATATATATATATATATATATATATATATATATATATATATATATATATATATATATATATATATATATATATATATATATATATATATATATATATATATACATATATATATATATATATATATATATATATATATATATATATATATATCTATATATCTATATATATATATCTATATATATATATATATGGCTGGAGTAGGTAGGAGGACACCTACCGAACGGGCGCAAGCCATTCCCGGTCAGGTATATATGGGAGGTGAGAAGGGAGCTGAAGCCCTCCAAAGACCCTTCCCATGTCCTCACTAACCGTTTCCCTTTTGTCTCACCAACACCGGAGAGTAGTTCAGCATGCTCTCTAAAGACAGATCCTCTCATTATCCACACCACACTACATTCACACAACATATACACCTTTTCCCAAAATTAAAATTTCAAAATGGCGCACATACACCAAGCCTCGGAGTCCCCGCCTGGGGCACAACAAATTCCAGGGAGGACTCCCCTTCTGGCTGCCGACCCGAGAGGTGTCTTGATAACTCCTCGAACCTCTTTCTTCTCAATTTCTGCAACATTCGCGGTCTTCGCTCTAATTTTCATTGTGTGGAACATCATCTCTCCTCCTCTAAACCTCACCTTCTCTTCCTTACCGAAACACAGGTTTCTGAGGCTACTGACAGCAATCTCTGTTCCCTCCTACTATCTCTATACTAAATTTCAATCCAAAGCTGGATGTTGCGCCTACGTGCGCAACGACATCACTTGCTCTCGTGCCCACGACCTTGACTCTCTTGAATTTTCCACCATCTGGCTAAGACTTCATTGTCATTCTATTACTAAATACATCTGTGCTGTTTATCTCTCACCTAACTCTACCAACTATGTAAAATTCTTTGACTATTTGAATTCTAAAGTGGAGCACATCTTGACCCACTCTCCCTTCGCTGAAATCTCCATCCTAGGAGATTTCAATGTTCACCACCAGCTTTGGCTTTCATCCTCTTTCACTGACCATCCTGGTGAACAAGCCTACAACTTTGCTATCCTCAACGACCTAGAGCAGTTGGTCCAGCACCCTACACGTATTCCCGACCGTCTTGGAGATCGGCCCAACATTCTAGACCTCTTCCTTACCTCAAACCCTTCTGCTTAGTCTGTCAAACTGTTCTCTCCGTAGGCTCCTCCGATCACAATCTTATTTCTGCATCCTGTCCTATCGCTCCTGTACGCCCTCTGGACCCACCGAAGAGGCGATGCTTCTGGCATTTTGCTTCAGCTCGGTGGAACGACCTGAGGATGTACTTTTCCGATTTCCAGTGGAATGATTATTGCTTCCAGGATAGAGACCCCTCTGTGTGTGCTCAGCGCATCACAGAGGTGATTGTCTCTGGAATGGAGGCATACATTCCTCGTTCTTTCTCTACTCCTCACGCTAAAAAGCCTTGGTTTAATCACGCTTGTTCTCGTGCTGTCAATGATAGAGAGGTAGCTCACAAAAGATACCAGAGCCTTCAAACTAATGCTAATTATGAACTTTACATTTCTGCCCGAAATCGTGCCAAATCTATTCTCCGACTAACCAAAAATTCTTTCATTAATAGAAAATGTCAAAACCTTGCTTTCTCTAACTCTTCCCGTGACTTCTGGCATCTAGCCAAGGACATCTCCTCCAACTTCACTTCTTCATATTTCCCTCCACTCCTCAGTCCTGACGGCAACACTGCCGTCTCATCTATCTCTAAGGCTGAACTCTTCTCTCAAACTTTTTCTAAAAACTCCACTCTGGACGATTCTGGGCATATTTCTCCTACTCATCCCCCCTCTGACTCCTTTATGCCTGTTATAAAGATTCTTCGAAATGATGTTTTCTATGCCCTCTCTGGCCTCAATCCTCAGAAGGCTTATGGACCTGATGGAGTGCCTCCTATTGTCCTTAAAAACTGTGCCTCCGTGCTGTCACCCTGCCTGGTCAAACTCTTTCGCCTCTGCCTGTCAACATCTACCTTTCCTTCTTGCTGGAAGTATGCCTTCATACAGCCTGTACCTAAGAAGGGTGACCGCTCCAATCCCTCAAAATACCGTCCTATAGCTTTACTTTCCTGTCTATCTAAAGATTTTGAATCAATCCTTAACCGGAAGATTCAAAAGCACCTTTCCACTTCTGACCTTCTATCTGATCGCCAGCATGGGTTCCGCAAGAGGCGTTCTACTGGTGATCTCCTAGCCTTCTTAACTGACTCTTGGTCATCCTCTCTTAGCCGTTTCGGTGAAACTTTTGCTATTGCGCTGGACATATCAAAAGCTTTTGATAGGGTCTGGCACAAATCTTTGCTTTCTAAACTACCCTCCTACGGTTTCTATCCTTCTCTCTGTACCTTTATCTCCAGTTTCCTTTCTGACCGTTCTATTTCTGCCGTGGTAGACGGTCACTGTTCTTCCCCTAAATCTATTAACAATGGTGTCCCACAGGGTTCTGTCCTATCTCCCACTCTTTTTCTGTTGTTCATTGATGATCTTCTTTCCAAAACGAACTGTCCTATCCATTCCTACGCCGATGATTCCACTCTGCATTATTCAACTTCTTTTAATAGAAGACCCACCCTTCAGGAACTTAACGACTCAAGGCTGGAGGCTGCAGAACGCTTAGCCTCAGACCTTACTATTATTTCCGATTGGGGCAAGAAGAGCCTGGTGTCCTTCAAGGCCTCAAAAACACAGTTTCTCCACCTATCCACTCGACACAATCCTCCAAACAACTATCCCCTATTCTTTGACAACACCCAGCTATCACTTTCTTCAACACTAAACATCCTCGGTCTATCCTTAACTCAAAATCTCAACTGGAAACTTCATTTCTCATCTCTTACTAAATCAGCTTCCTCGAGGCTGGGCGTTCTGTACCGTCTCCGCCAGTTCTTCTCCCCTGCACAGTTGCTGTCCATATACAGGGGCCTTGTCCAGCCTCGTATGGAGTATGCATCTCATGTGTGGGGGGTCTCCACTCACACAGCTCTTCTGGACAGAGTGGAGGCTAAGGCTCTTCGTCTCATCAGCTCTCCTCCTCATACTGATAGTCTTCTACCTCTTAAATTCCGCCGCAATGTTGCCTCTCTTTCTATCTTCTATCGATATTTCCACGCTGACTGCTCTTCTGAACTTGCTAACTGCATGCCTCCCCCCCTCCCGCGGCCCCGCTGCACTCGACTTTCTACTCATGCTCATCCCTATACTGTCCAAACCCCTTATGCAAGAGTTAACCAGCATCTTCACTCTTTCATCCCTCACGCCGGTAAACTCTGGAACAATCTTCCTTCATCTGTATTTCCTCCTGCCTACGACTTGAACTCTTTCAAGAGGAGGGTATCAGGACACCTCTCCTCCCGTATTTGATCTTCCTTCCGGCCACCTCTTTTGTTTCTTTTTTAGGAGCAGCGAGTAGCGGGCTTTTTTTGTTATTATTGTTTTCTTTTTTTGTGTGCCCTTGAGCTGCCTCCTTTGTTAAAAAAAAATATATATATATATATATATATATATATATATATATATATATATATATATATATATATATATATATATATATATATATATATATATATATATATATATATATATATATAGATATAGATATATATATATATATATATATATATGAGAGATGTATCGGATGTCGAATTTCAGACATCCGCGGATGCGGATGTATATGCGGATGTCATTTTGCGGATGCAAATGTGAATGCGGATATCAGTCTCTACTAAAATGCGGATGCAAATGCGGATGCGGATATCAAAATATGACATCCTCGCGGATGCGGATGCGGATGCGGATGTTTTTACGTCAAACGTTCTCACCAAGAGGACCCCACCCCCCAAAAAAAAAGCCTGTTTCAGTGTCAGACCATGCAGACAGGAGAAATAACAAATAAAAACCAAGTGGGAGAACCAAAATACTGCCAAATGAGTTCGAATGGTGTCTTAATAGTTGATACTTCTCTCTTTGAAAGTATTTAAGTCATAGGAAGACGTAAATACAGACGCAGGAAGGGAGTTCCAGAGTATACTAGTGGAAGTAAAGTGGAAGTACTTTTTATTACAATAAAGTTTTATGACGAGTTTCAACCATACATTTTGTGCGTTACCAGGATGCGGGACGTGGACCCAACTCGTCGTGCATCCCACCGACCACTTACCCCAACCTCCACCCTTTTGAAAGTGGTTAACTATAAATCTATAACCAACTGATTGATCTGATACTATAAACACATATTTATTACTTAATATTTAAAGTTCAAGATGGGCAAGTTTCGTTTCAAAAACAGTAGCTTATCTACCTTTTCTGGCAAAAGCCGATTGCGCTTAGCGTCATTTATCAAGCCAGCACTACTAAACAGCTGCTCACTAGGAACGCTACTTGGTGGACAGGAGAGATACTGGCAAGCTACCTTTGCCAAATCAGGGTAGACTGTCTTCATTGTCTTCCACCATTGCAAACTATCTTGTCTTGACTTGTTCCACTTATTCTTTTCTCTCTGTGATATTTCTCAATATATTTCATGAGTAAAGTTACTACAGATGAGTTTTCTGCTTCATCATCACTGCTGGAGGCAAGAATAGAGGTCATTGCTTCATATAATGTTCCACAGGTGGTAAGTGTATCACTCATATCAGCTCTTCTTCGTTTCCTTCTTGGTTCTCCATCTTCCTCTTCTAGAATAGTAGTCTGACGAAGCTCCTCACATACTCTGGCAAGTGATGATTTTACTTGATCAGTGACGTGAGCTGAAGAAAAAAATTTACTCTTGTATCTTGGGTCAATATATGTTGCAATTCTGTAAAGATCTTCAATTTACAATCCAAGAAAATCTTTTCTCAACATCAGCTTGCATTGTTTCTTTCATGAAGTTTACTGCCTGTGTTGCTTGTCTGTCTTCATTTAACTCAATCACTGATCCTGAGCCTGGTTCATCTTCAGAGCTTGTATCTGAAGTATGAGTTTCTTCAACAGGGTTAGAAACTACTGATGTGGTATGCTGAAGAGTGTGTTTTAAGGACTTTACAAGTGGAATCACTTCGGCTGCTGTTGATGATGGGGAGTCACTAAGTTTTTTTTTGTGATATCTTCATAAGGTTGTAAGGCTTGTACACATTTATGCATAATCAACCACTCAGTATTGCTGAGCTGTTTGATTTTGGAGTTGGTAGCAGCATACACACACACAGATTCCTTTATTTCTAGTGTTCTTCTTAGCATGTGTAAGGTGCTATTCCATCTTGTGGGTGTATCATGAATAACAGAGAGTTTAGGTACTTGCAGCCTGTCCTGAATCTTTTTAAGTTCATCTTGTGCCATAGTTGAGTGATGAAAGTGCGTAGCAATACTACGAGTTTTTTTTATCATGTTTTCTATATCACAATGTGATGATAACCCAGTTTTAGCAATCAGCTGTATTTTATGCATAGTGCAATCCAAATTATTTACACCTGAGAGAAACAGAGCTTTTTTCATATGTGCTCCAGCATCACGCAGAACACAGTGCACATTTGTACGAGATATGTCCCACTTCATCAGCATATCATCAAACATTTTGGAAATATACTCTCCTGTATGTCGTTCTTCCAGTGGTTCAGCACCAAGCACAAAGTTTGTTCTTTCAAATTCCTTATTTATGGTATGTGCAGTTAAACTCAGCAATGAGACACCTGCTGCGGTATCTGACCACACATCAGTTGTGAAGGAAAGTTTGTTGTCTTGCTTCACTTCATCAATTATTTCTTTTATTTTCTTGAAAACAGACTCATACATATCACTACATATCATTGATGGATAGAAATTTCGCTGCTTTAGACTGTATAGTGGAGCAGCTTCAGTCATCAGTCTCATGAATCCTATGTCCTCAACATGACTGAAAGGCAAATCATCCATGACTAACATTTCTGCAATGCATTTATCCAGTTTCTTTGCCTTAGGGTTAGAAGCATCCCATAATTTTGCACTCTGAAAATACTCAGCAACATTCCTATGCTTAGCATCTGTCTTTGCTTTTTGCAAAGGTGTTTTTTCTATATTTATTTTTTCTTCCAACTTCTTTGTCTCTTTTGCCATTAACTCTTCAAACTGTTCTTTATGCACTGATTTCAAGTGGTTTTTCAAAGATGTAGTTCCACGTCCCTTTCGTGAATAATCTTTCTTGCACAACAGACACTGTGCTAGGTCACTTGACTTGCTCATAAAATATTTCCACACTTCACTGCTTTGTGACGCCATTTTTCAGCTGCTGTAGCAGTCAGCACAGAACAATAAGGCATTGTAAACTTGATTATAATATCCTTTTAAACCATCACTGGCAAACTGTATTATCAGCGAGGAGTAAAGCAAGGAAGGAGCAGTACTTCTTCCTTCGAAGGCAAACTCTTACCAAACTGATGACCTAGCTGCCAGTGTACTGTGTAGGACTTATGCTCAGAATGCCAGTTTACAACTTATGGATCAGTATTATAAATTTTCGAGATGCTTAGCAAATGTGAAAAGAAAATTACTTTATTCTAATGCTTCATTGCATTAAATTATAGTAAGAAATACATCGAAAAGCCCTCTATAACAGTAATAATGATAATAATAATAAAACAATAGCTAATATTACCCTTCCTCTGTGAAAATCTTTTCATCGGCAACTCACTGTATCAGGGGAAACAGGCGACAACAGTAAAACTCGTGCGATAAGAAGAGCTCAGCGCTGCCGGTTCATATTTTTTTTAATATTATTATTGTATAATTATGGAAACATTCGCATTAAAAGTATTTAAGGAAGAAGCACTGAATTAGACCGTGTGAAGTGGGAATAAGGTCTAAGACTGCAATGTACGACATTACTCACCCACACGACACACACATTACAATCTCTCTCTCTCTCTCTCTCTCTCTCTCTCTCTCTCTCTCTCTCTCTCTCTCTCTCTCTCTCTCTCTCTCTCTCTCTCTCTCTCTCTCTCTCTCTCTCTCTCTCTCTCTCTCTCTCTCTCTCTCTCTCTCTCTCTCCAGCAGTAAGGCATCGGGGTGAAGGTGACAAGCAAGGGTGATAAGCCTCCTCTCTATCTCCCCCTTCACCCTCCTCACACACACACACACACACACACACACACACACACACACACACACAGTGACTCACTTATCTGTCGTTACTAAGTATCTAACATTCCACCATTCACAGTTTGCAGTTTATTTACTATGTATTTGTACTTCATAGTCACTAAGTAAAATTCGCCCCCTCCTCATGACCTTCCCCTAAATTCTAGACACATTACGTTGTGGAAGATTGAAAGGAAATGAATCCGTGATATTATTTGCTTTAGTTTTACTAGATAATTAATTCATTAGACACACATCAATAAATTTACTCCACATTTCTAAGCTCTGTCTGAACTCTAAGTCTGTAAGCACCAGGCATTACTCTACTACTCTGCTAGTCTGTAACTGCGTGTCTATATATTACTCTATAATCTATAGGTTGTGCAATACACAAAACACATCCGCATCCACACATCCTCTGTAGAGTGCGGATGCGGATGCGGTTGCGGATGTATATTTCACCACAAATGCGGATGCGGAGGCGAAGGCGGATGTTCAGTTTATCACAACTACGGATGCGGATGCGGATGCGGATGTGAAAAAATATGCGGATGTTCCGCGGATGATATATATATATATATATATATATATATATATATATATATTATATATATATATATATATATATATATATATATATATATATATATATATATATATATATATATATATATATATATATATATATATATATATATATATATATATATATATATATATATATATATATATATATATATATATATATATATATATATATATATATATATATATATATATATATATATATATATATATATATATATATATATATATATATATATATATATATATATATATATATATATATATATATATATATATATATATATATATATATATATATATATATAATTTGTTCTAAACAACTTGACCTTTTGAGCCTGCCTGACATTTATCTATATTAATCCACAGTTAAGTCTATTCAGTAACAAAATATCATAAATTTTTGCCAATGTGTTCATTACACTAATTACTCTCTAGCTACATGATAGCACACATTGAAAAAAATGAAGTTCAAAATATTCAGTAAAAACATAAACCAATTAACCGGTATTACGTTAATAAGACCTGGACAAATGCCAACATAACTCCTGTTCGTATTCATCTCGTTGACCGCTTTATCGAGCTCTTCGACGGTAAAGGGACTGTCTAGTAAGGGCATCGAAGGACTTGACTCAAGTTCCAGCTCTTGTGTTTCCTCGCTCTCCTGACCCTAATTCAGCAGCTGTTCGAAATGTGCTCGGAACTGTTCGTCCTCTGGCTGCTCGAGTTCATTTGTATTCACTTTTCCAGACCAGTTAATTGCCTTCGATATTATCTTAGAGTCGATTGATTCCAATAACCTTTTCCAACGTGGCTGAGTCGTATTCCAAGTCCTTTCGCCTCACACACACACACACACACACACACACACACACACACACCGTCAGCTGTAAGCAGACACACACACAGTGCTGCAGGGATGGGTCAGTAAGGCTGCACGGCACGTATCCTTAACCCGTCGGCGCCTCGGTTCGCCTGTTTAAAAGCCTCTCGTAGAAGTTTCAGGGTTTTTCACGGACTGTTTCGTGATCCCGGTGACTGTCATACACGACCTCTGCACCCTCAACGGGACACCCCCGTGAAAACCCAGTTAATCTTCTCTGTGGGCTTGGTCCTAATCTGAGCCGAGACGTTTAGGAATATGGAACGAATCCACTTCAACCTCTTTTACAGTCTCTCTGTAGATTAGGTAACGCACACACCAGCGGCTTTGAAACAGGTGTAAAAGTAGCTACGTATAGTGATTGGTAAGGCTGGTTTACTCCGTGAAGTGTGTAAATATGTCTATAATGCTCTCTCTCTCTCTCTCTCTCTCTCTCTCTCTCTCTCTCTCTCTCTCTCTCTCTCTCTCTCTCTCTCTCTCTCTCTCTCTCTCTCTCTCTCTCTCTCTCTCTCTCTCTCTCCCCAGTATACAATAGTTAATTGTACTCACCTTTTTCTACTTCTCTCTGTTTCCCTCCTCCTCCTCCTCCTCCTCCTTCGCCTTTGCTGTCCTGTGTCTCTGACTAGTAGATTAGAGTAGATGGTAGCAACAACAAAGACCAAGAGGTCTGTTGCTTTTTGCTTTTCCTTTGTTCCCCTTTGTACCCCTCCTCCTCCCCCTCCAATGAAAGTGACGTGCTAACACAGGACAGTAGACAAATGGTCGAAATCCTAAACAGGAACTTCGCGTCTGTGTTCACGGTCGAGAATACCCAGTCCGTACCCGAGAGCCCTTCCCCACCGATGGGAACGACTCCCCTAGAAATTGGTACAATCGACGAACGGGATGTGAAAAAGTACCTAGACAAACTCGAGACAAACAAGTCTACCGAACCCGATGACTTGTCACCCAGGCTGCTCAAGGAACTCAAGCAGCAAATCCTCAAGCCACTCACCGCCAAGTCCCGAAAGACTGGAAACAAGCGAACGTAACACCGATCTACAAAAAGGGAGACAAAAGTGTGGCCCTAAACTACAGACCAATCAGCTTGACCTCAGTGGCGGGAAAAATCCTCGAGAAGATCATCAGAGACAAACTCGTTAGGTTCCTTGAAGACAACAACATAATTTCCGATGCTCAGCACGGTTTCAGGAACAGGCGCTCATGCTTAACCAATTTATTGGACTTCTTCCAAGGTATCTATGAAAACTGGGATAATCATATCCCCAGTGATGTTACATATCTAGACTTTCAGAAAGCCTTTGACAAAGTGCCACATGAAAGACTCCTCAAGAAACTTAAGTCGGCGGGATTAGGCGACGATCTGACAGCGTGGATCAAAGACTGGCTCACTGAAAGAAAACAACGAGTTGTACTCAACGGACAGGCCTTCGAGTGGCTCCCGGTTACAAGTGGAGTGCCACAGGGGTCAGTGCTGGGACCCATACTTTTCATCATATATATCAACGACCTAGAACTAGGATTAAAATCCAATCTTTCAAAATTTGCCGACGACACAAAGGTGGATGGGAAGGCCCTCACGACGGCAGACTGCGAAATTATCCAGAGAGTACTGGACCAGATCACTCGTTGGTCAGAAAAATGGCAGATGTCCTTCAACACTAACAAATGTAAAGTAATGCATATCGGATCCAGAACCAGCAACCACATATACCACATGGGTGGCGAACCACTACATGTTGTGCAAGAGGAAAGAGACCTCGGGGTCACCATCAGCAGTGACTTGAAACAAACAAAACACTGCAAGTCCGCCTGTAAGAAAGCCAATACAATGATTGGGTTCATATCGAGGAGCTTCGAATACAAGACGCCGGGAGTTATGTTATCCTTGTATAATTCGCTTGTAAGGCCCCACCTGGAATACGCCGTGCAATTCTGGTCTCCTAATTACAGGAAAGACATTGAATTACTTGAGAGAGTGCAGCGCCGCGCCACGAAGATGATACCATCACTGAGGACGAAACCCTATGAAGAACCACTCGAGCGACTCAACCTCTTCACGTTGGAAAAGAGACGACTGCGGGGAGACATGATACAAGTCTTTAAGTACCTGAACAAGCTCAGCAACGTTGATCACTCCAAACTCTTCACGCTACAAACTAACCTGAGAACAAGAAACAACGGAAAAACAATTCAAGCAAAGCGATGCAATACCGACATCGGCAGGAGTTATTTCTCGAATAGAGTTGTTCGCCACTGGAACAGCCTTCCTACAGAAGTGGTTAGCGCAGAGACCATCAACTCCTTCAAGAAACGCATTGATCGCCACCTTGCTGCAACGGGTGTGAACTGAACGTTCCCAAGAGTAGGTAAACAAGTGCTTTAATCCTTCCCTGCAAGCCACTCCTGTGGCAAACGTACTGATTAAATCACTGAACGCAGGCAGCCTAGTAATGAGCCAACAGGCTTTCTGCTGCCTGCTAGTCCATGTTTCTATGTTTTCCTCCTCTTCATCCTCCTCCTCTTCACCCTCCTCCTCCTCTTCACCCTCCTCCTCCTCCTCCTCATCCCCCTCCTCCTCCTCCTCCTCCTCCTCTCCCTATGAAGAACGACTCGAGCGACTCAACCTCTTCACGTTGGAAAAGAGACGACTGCGGGGAGACATGATACAAGTCTTTAAGTACCTGAACAAGCTCAGCAACGTTGATCACTCCAAACTCTTCATGCTACAAACTAACCTGAGAACAAGAAACAACGGAAAAACAATTCAAGCAAAGCGATGCAATACCGACATCGGCAGGAGTTATTTCTCGAATAGAGTTGTTCGCCACTGGAACAGCCTTCCTGCAGAAGTGGTTAGCAGAGACCATCAACTCCTTCAAGTAACGCATTGATCGCCACTTTGCTGCAACGAGTGTGAACTGAACGTTCCCAGGAGTAGGTACACAAGTGCTTTAATCCTTCCCTGCAAGCCACTCCTATGGCAAACGGATTGATTAAATCACTGAACGCAGGCAGCCTAGTAAAGAGACAACAGGCTCTCTGCTGCCTGCTAGTCCATGTTTCCATGTTTCCATGTTTCCACGCCGGGAGTTATGTTATCTTTGTATAATTCGCTGGTAAGGCCCCATCAGGAATACGCCGTGCAATTCTGGTCTCCGAATTACAGGTAAGACATTGAAATACTTGAGAGAGTACAGCGCCGCGCAACGAGGATGATACCATCACTGAAGACGAAGCCCTATGAAGAGCGACTCGAGCGACTCAACCTCTTCACGTTGGAAAAGAGACGACTGCGGGGAGACATGATACAAGTCTTTAAGTAACTGAACAAGAACAGCAACGTTGAACACTCCAAACTCTTCACGCTACAACCTAACCCAAGGATAAGAAACAACGAAAAAACAATTCAAGCAAAGCAATGCAATACTGACATCGGCAGGAATTATTTCTCGAACAGAGATGTTCGCCATTGGAACAGCCTTCCTGCAGAAGTGGTTAGCGCAGAGATTATCAACTGCGTCAAGAAACGCATTGATCGCCACTTTGCTGCATCAGGAGTGAACTGAACATATCCAAGAGTAGGTACACAAGTGCTTTAATCCTTCCCTGCAAGTCACTTCTATGGCAAACGGATTAATTAAATTACTGAGAGAATGCAGCCTAGCTATGAGCCAACAGGCTTTCTGCTGCCTGCTAGTCCATATACGTATAATACATAAATAGATTGATAGATAGATAGATAGATAGATAGATAGATTGATTGACAGACCCCCGTAGAATTATCGGGATGACCGTAAGACCGTGACTCCAAGGTGCTAATGTAGTATCTTTTGTCCTCAACTACAGATATCCCTCTCTTGGGATATTTTACTGTACTCATTCGTCCATTGTGCACTGTGAATCCCTGATAGCCAAAGGTAAATGTTTGCTTCTGGAATAGGACGTCTTTGTATCGCTGATGAGCAATTTTTTTCTTTATGAGCTTTGGAACGCTCTTAGCTGAACTCAACCGGTCACCGTCTGCCAAGAGGATGGAGTAGCACTTTTGGTCTTACACCTACAAATTCTGAGATGGTTCTTTCCCTCACTTCAGACTTGATAAATCCGAGCTTGCCTTTGTTGTATGTGTTGTACAAAGAATGTGAGGTGCTAAAGTTACTTGTGTCTATATAGCTTTTGAAGGGTTCCTGCGAGTACTCTGTTAATAGATCAGGAGTTTCAATTTCTGTTATTAAGGAATCAGTGTCGCAATACACTAGTTTCGCCCGATTCCCGTAATGAGCCTTCATGATGTAAGAGAAATCATACAGTCGCAGCTTGGACAGCTCTAGGATGTAGTAGCCAATGTAGTTTGGATGATTCACATGTGAATATTTCTTATGGCGAACTACAACTACATGACCATCATTGAGGGGTACAACACGTTTAAAGTAAGGACTTCGGACCAGCTTCAAAAACTTTTCGCGGTTGGTGACAATATCTGTCTTCACTATATTTGGCCGCGTTCATCAGGAATCGACCAAAAATGCAGTTTGAAAAACATTTGATTGCAGTTTTCTTGATAGGGCAAGTAGCACTTATGCGGGCTTCTATGTTATACTGAATGAAGTCCGCAAGAAAGTGATTTTGCTTAAACATATAAATAGCATGCACTTTTTAACAACCCGGCCTAGTTGAATAAGCAGTTTAAGGAGGGACAGAGCAAACAGCATATTTTCCTTAGCAACATGTGTTCCAATCAGTTTTATGTTCTTACACGGTACTGGACGGTTTTCTTCTTCATACCATTCGTGTGCGGCTGACGATATATCTCTATTGATGATATTGTGCCTTCTGATGGACAGTGGGAGGTCATCCGTTTTCTCAGTGACTTCACGTGAGACAGCCTCAGTATCGCAAAGAATGAGGTATCCAAAATCGCCATCGGTTGCTTGATTGACCTAGCCCCCCTCTCGCTCAAAAAACAGTGCATTTCTGTCTCATCTAGTTTTCTCATATCTCCACATGGTAACTTCTCTTGCATTACAGTGGGATAAAGACTGTTGAAGGCAAGATATGAAAGGAAAGTGTTTCTATCATCTTTTGGATTAAACTGAGGGTTCGTGTAGATGTTATTGGTGCGTACAAAATGACGCACAACACTTGTCTAGCCCCCACGCACATTTGTTTGAATGCAATGATATATGTCTGGGCTACTAAGCAGCTCTAATTCCTGCTGTGTTTTTAACAAAAAAGAGTCATAGGCAAATCCTGGCAGGCTAACATAATTTACAATATCCAACCTCCACTGGGTTTTCAAAATACTTCTCCACTCTAGGAAGACATCACATAGAAGGCCAACATCCACTTTTACATAAGCAACAGATAGTCCATCAGGCTCTGACACCCAGCTACTTTCCAAACATTCTGAGCATGTTTATAATCACTTTCGGAAAGTTCTGTTCTTGAAGCGAATTGAAAAAATCTTCGCGGGATGGGAGACGTGTCTCAGAAAGTCGTTCCATCGAATCCATATAGTCATAACAAAAAAACTGCTTTCCCGTGATCAATAATGGTAACGCAGGTGCTGGCACATCTTTCAACATCTGTTGTGTGCATATGGGTTCGTTCCCATTGCTGATGAATTGGTTCGCTAAAGCCGCGAGTGAACCAGACATAAAGACATACGCGTCAATAAATCTCAAGTCATTTATGATGACTTCATGGTATTTGTGAACTGAATGTTTTGGTCTTAGTTTGATTTTCAATGTCAGGTAGCGTTAATTCACGCGGGATTAACGTCATGTCGTAATCCGCATTATGTGCAATGAGAGTGCGCTGCAATTTGTGATTTTTTTTCATTTGAGGGTTGCATCTATTACAATAAGCTTCAATGTAATTGTTTCCTGATTTTTCATGGTCATGATGTTTTACTCCTTTACCTTTTAAAACCCGTATTTACAGAGAAGACA
Organism: Eriocheir sinensis; assembly: GCF_024679095.1. Classification (NCBI taxonomy): domain Eukaryota; kingdom Metazoa; phylum Arthropoda; class Malacostraca; order Decapoda; family Varunidae; genus Eriocheir; species Eriocheir sinensis. The sequence continues at coordinate 18,184 of NW_026112170.1, read as the reverse complement.
GTGAGTTTGTTCATTGTGACGTGCCGTATCTTCATCGGTCATATTGATTTTATTGTAGCCTTTAGAAAATTTTAACTTCTTCCAGGAGTGTGGGTTCAGCTAATGTAAGTTCGTTCTATATACAAAGCAGTGTGAGTTCAGCTAATGAAAGTTCGTTCTATATACAAAGCAGTGTGAGATCAGCTAATGAAAGTTCGTTCTATATACAAAGCAGTGTGAGATCAGCTAAAGTAAGTTCGTTCTATATACAAAACAGTGTGAGTTCAGCTAATGTAAGTTCGTTCCATATACAATACAGTGTGAGTTCAGCTAATGTAAGTTCATTCTATATACAAAACAGTGTGAGTTCAGCTAATGTAAGTTCGTTCTATATACAAAACAGTGTGAGTTCAGCTAATGTAAGTTCGTTCTATGTACAAAACAGTGTGAGTTCAGCTAATGTAAGTTCGTTCTATATACAAAACAGTGTGAGTTCAGCTAATGTAAGTTCGTTCTATATACAAAACAGTGTGAGTTCATCTAATGTAAGTTCGTTCTATATACAAAACAGTGTGAGTTCAGCTAATGTAAGTTCGTTCTAAATACAAAACAGTGTGAGTTCAGCTAATGTAAGTTCGGTCTATATACAAAACAGTGTGATTTCAGCTAATGTAAGTTCGTTCTATATACAAAACAGTGTGAGCTCAGCTAATGTAAGTTCGTTCTATATACAAAACAGTGTGAGTTCGGCTAATGTATGTTCGTTCTATATACAAAACAGTGTGGGTTCAGCTATAATGGTTTACAGCATTACTTCCACAATAGGATCCGCTTTCTACTGTTTCTCCGTTTCTATTCACTATAATGTAAGCATACGCTATGGCAAACTGATGTCTCTTTACACCCATTCGAAGAAGGCCTTACGAGAATACTCTCAAAGTCATAGAATGCTAAATAAGATGGCTCATATGCTTTAGCATGATTAATAAATTTCACAGGTTCACAGGTGGGAATCTTAGTCTTGTGATCATCATTGGGTGCTCAGCAAGCGTTGTCTTGTTCTCACAGGCACACAAATTTCCATGCAGTTTTTCCATGCTGCATGGTTCTTTTTCATTTCCCGCCGTAGGATAGTTTCCTTAAGCAGATAATTAACACACCAACGAGGGAAGGAAATATTTTGGATTTGTTGTTAACTAATAAAGAGGACATAATAAGCAACATTGAGGTTGGGGGTTCATTAGGTAACAGTGATCATAAGGAAATTAAATTTAATATTAAATGGGAGGATAAAGTCAGCAGAAACAACATTTAATATCTGACTTCAGGAAGGCGGCATTCGAGGGTTTAAGAAAGCAGCTGCAGGCTTAAGAGTAAGATCAGAAGTAGCTGAGAGCTTTAACCATAGGGTTCGTTATGTTGGGAGTATAGAACGTGTAAGAGTTCCTTTTTCCTGGAGTTCACCATTGGAATACGCGTTCACCTGGGAGGCTCTCCAACAATGTTTGAGCGAAACTGTAGGGATTCAGGAGTATTTATACCCAAATCAACAAGAAGATATCCATAAGGACGTGAATATACAGCATATATATATATATATATATATATATATATATATATATATATATATATATATATATATATATATATATATATATATATATATATATATATATATATACACAGTGAATTTGAGATAAATCTGACTTATTTAATAACACGAGGAAGGAAAGGGAAGGGAGGGAGGGAGGGAGGGAGGGAGGAGAGGGAAGAGGGAGGAGAAAGGTATGATGGAAGAGAGTTGAGCGAAACTGGCAGGATTCAGGAGTATTTATACCCAAATTAACAAGAAGATATCCATAAGGACGTGAACATACAGCATATTTATATATATCTACAAACTGGTTTGCCTTCTCTTTTCCAAATATTTGTCTGCCCAGACAGTGAATTTGAGATAAATCTGACTTATTTAACCCTCTCACGCACGATGACGCATTTTGTGTCATCAAGGGTAAAAGGTTCTGGCGGACGATGACGCGAAACGCGCCATAAAAGTAAATAAAAAATTATTGAAAATTAAGTTTTCGATGAAAGTGCGTCAAATTTGCAGTTGTTGGGATAAGTTTCTTAATAGTAACATATGGCATTCTTTTTAAGGAACGTAGATGAAGAGCTTTGAGTGATTTTTGTTTGTTAGGCTACTCTGACGAGAGAAAAAAAAATCAGCTTTCTCGGTGTAACTCGGGAACTAATAAACGTATGAGGAATTTGAAGATACCATAAGAATCATCACTAAATTCCGCTTCGGAACATATATTCGGCTAAAAAAGTTGGCCCACAAAATTTCGAGCTAGCCGCAGATTTCTCAAGAATCAGAGGGGAATGGAACACACACACACACACACACACACACACACACACGCATGATCACTTTATGCCTTTTCCCCCGTCTCTTCCGTACCACTTTCCCTCTCACATCGCTCTCTCTCCCTTCCCTTCGCTGACTCACTGAGGTATTTCTGGGTTGCCTTTGTTTTGAGCGTTATCTTGATCTAGGGAAAAAGGTAAACTCGATGCGGTAACGTCTAAGGACATATGACACCGAAGAGCAGGCAGAAAATATAATGAAATGCAAGTTGAGAAAAGAAATAAGAAGAAAGAAGTTGAGAAATGAGATATAAGACATTAATTAATGCAAAATTAGAAAAAAAAGACTTGGTGCTGCAGTGTTTATGGTTAGATGGCACCAAATAACCGGAGTAAATATATATATATATATATATATATATATATATATATATATATATATATATATATATATATATATATATATATATATATATATATATATATATATATATATATATATATATATATAAGTTGAGAAAGAAATAAGAAGAAGAAACAAGTTGATAAATGAGAAATAAAAAGATAATGATACAATACACCTAGTAAAAATTTAAATAATTTATCGAGTCTTATGTTCAATGGCGATTTTTATTTTATTTTCAGACTTGTATTAGAATAGATTCATATTCCAGCCTGGTCATTAACCGAAGTTCTTTAATCATTTCCGTGATTATAATCTCGTGGTCATTCGCGCACAGGATCTTATCTTAACACTTCAAGTACACCAGTTCCCGTCCCCCCTCTCTGCTGGGCACCCCTACTCCGTCACCCTCCCTTCCGTACGCTAGCCGAGAGGTGTGGGGGTGGGGGGGGAAGTAGGTGAAAGAGTAAAAGAGATGGGAGGGGTAGGGGTAGGGGGTCCAGATACCCCTCTTCCATCATGACCCCTGCTGACCCCCTTCAGTCCCCCGCTGAGGCCCCCACTTCCGTGCATTGTACTACTCCTCTGAGCTTTATGAAGGTGTTATCTTGTTGTATCTATATATTTCGGAGAGCAGGCGAACGACAATGGTGTGCTAATGTTCAGGTAAAAGGTATTTGTCCCTCTAAGTCATGTGGGGGTAATTCTGTCTATCTATTTATATCTATCTATCTACCTATCTATATCTGTATCTATTTATCTATCTTTCTCGAATGAAGGCGCTTCCGGCCTACGAAATAAACCTCCATAATTTACCTTGCAAGCAAGGCTCCGTCATTATCACAGGGAATACAATTTTGCTATAATTACTCCCCTAATTACTTCTCCTCGAGGTCAGCCACAAAAAAATGCCTCCCCTCAACACTCTCGCTTTTCTTCTCCCCCTTCTATCCCCCTTCTCTCCCCTCCTCTCCCCTTTCCTTTTGACCTCCCTTCCTGCCTGCCTCCCCTTTTTACATCTCTTCCTAGTTCCCTCCTTCCTTCCTTTTCCGTATATCTCCTAATTCCCTCTCTTCTTCTCTTCCTTTCTTCATCTCTTTCTTAGTCTCCCTCTCCTCCTTTCTCCTCAGCTACCCTCGCCTTCAGCCCCTTCCTCCACCATCCTTCTTTATCCTATTTTTCTCTCTTCTTTCTTCTCTTCCCTTCTTTATCTTTCTTTCTGGTTCCCTTTCTCCTCCTCCTTTCTCCGCCTCATTCACCCTTCCCGTCTCCCCTTCTTCCATCTTCCTTATGTATCCTATTTCCCTCTCTTCTTTCGTCTCTTCTTTCTCTTTCTTTCTTTTTTCAGTCTTCTCGTTCCCTCTTTCTCCCTTTCAGTTATCCTTTTCTCCTAATTAGTTGATCCCCTTCCTCCCTTACTTCAAAGTCCCTCTCCCTTCCTCTTATTCTCCCTCTCGTAATTATTTATCTCCCTTCCTCTCCCCTTGAAGCTCTCCCCTTCCTCTATGATTTTCCCATTTTGGCTTCGTTCTCTCATTTTTCCATATCTCAATATCTCTCTCTTCCCTTTCACTGCTTTGCGTCATTCTTCTCTCCCCATCAGGCATCTCTCCCCTCTCCTTGCTTCCCTTCCTTCTCTTGCCCTCAGTACTACTCTCCCTTTCTCCTTCTCGTCCTCTGTCCTCATCATGCTCTCTCTGTCCTCCCGCCCATCAATTCCAGTCTCTTCCCCTGCCCTCAGTTCTCTCCCTTTCTCCAGCCTCGCCCTCTGTCACTCATCATGCTCTCTCTGTCCTCCCGCCCATCAATTCCAGTGATTGCCCTCTTTTGGAATCCGTCTTGTTCATCTTTTCTCCGGATAATCACAAATTTATTCCCTCCATGTGAATCTTTCCTAAATTCCATATGAGCGTTATCTTTCATTCGGCTTGGCGTCTTGGCCTTCAGGTAGGAGACAATTTGTACATCTTAGCTTTTCTTTGTTTTCTTAGTTAACCATTTGAAGGGGGACTTAACTCACTGTTCCATAGCTTTGGTTATGGTTATATATGTGGTTATTTAATGTATGTATTAATTAAGGAAATTTTCGCTCAAATCACTAAGTATACATATTTAGAGAGGTGCAAATGGCTATGAAATTTGTATTTATGGAGATTAAAGATCGTGATAGTGTAAAATGAAGCTTCCTAAATAAAGACTCCGATTCTGTGCCTTGCTCGTTCGTGGTAAAAATTGATTCAAAGTTCTAAGTTTTTTTTTTCTCTATGGAGGTAATCGTATAAGCTGTGTGCTCTCCGAACTGCTACTACTACTACTACTACTACTACTACTACTACTACTACTACTACTACCACTACTACTGATACTAATACTCTTACTGACTGTCGTACCCAGCCTCCTGTTTGCCAATTTCAGACCCAAAAACTGCCTCCTCGACCCCAAGAACTGCCTTTATATAGTCATCGTTAAAATGGTTCATTCCTGATGTTTCCTGGCAATAGTTATGGCTATTGCGTACAAGGTGTTTGCTAAAATGATACAGCGCAGAATGAAACATAGAGAAGAGGAGATACTAAGGGAGGAGCGGGCTGGATTCAGGAATGAAAGAGGGACGATTGATCGCATTTTCACGCTCACACAAATCATAGAAAAGAGATGGGAAATAGGTAAAGATACCTACTGCCTAGTGTGTGTTTATTGATCTCAAACAAGCCTTCGATTCGGTGCATAGAGAAAGTATGCTGAGAGTAATGAGGAGTTAGAATTTGAGAAGGATCTGATAGAGCAGTGGAAAGAATTGTATGGAAACACAAAGGCAAAGAGTTCGGAAGGCCGAAATTGTGACAGACACCTTCCCAACCACAGAGGTGTTATACAGGCTACCCCTCCACCCTTACCGCCTTTAACCTGTATCTGAGAGGGTAATGGTGGAGGCACTGGAGGGAGAAGAAGGAGGCGTAGAGAAATGAGCGGTGTCAGGTACACTAACCTAAGATATGCTGACGACATAGTGGTGGTAGCAGAGACAACTGAAGACTTACAAAGCGTGGTGCAGAGGTCGAAGAACAATGTAAGAGATACAAGCTAGAGATCAATAAAGACAAAGCAAAGAACTGACAATTGAAAGAGAGGAGGAGATCTAAACATAGCATACGACTGAGTACTGGAGTGATTGAACAGGTGGATGAATTTAAATACCTATGCGTGAATATAAGCGACGGGACAACCGGGAAAACTGAGGAAGGGATCGCAATGGGACAGAGAGCGTTTGGAAGATTAAGCAAGATATGGAGAATGCACGACGAGCCTGGGACTGAAACTTATTGCTGTTTGCCGTTGTGGTACCTGCCACTCTATACGGAGCTGAGTGTTGGGTGCTGAAGAAGGAATGAGGAGACTACTGCATTCGAGATGAAGTGTTTGAGAAGAATCTGCGGATGATGGAAGGACAGAGTACGAAAAAGAGGAGGTGAGAGCAAGAATGGGACAAATGTTACAATTCTGGACAGAGTGCAAGATATGCAAAGGAGATGGTTTGGTCACGTGATCATGACGAACGATGGCCAAACACCAACATTACAGCAGCAGAGTCAGGGCACCAGGCCGAGAGGGAGACCTGAGACACGTGGTTCAAGAGGTTCAGGATGAGCAACAACAACAGACGTCTGAGAGAGCTGTTAGAATCTGCGGCGGACAGGCAAATATGGAGAGCCTTACGGACACCAGATATGGGACCCAAACGGAGAATTCGGAAGGGAATTAAGTTTTGGCTAAGAAACCGAGTAAATACGAGACTCTGAGTACGATAATCTGGCAGCAGTGCTACTTTTTATTACAGCTACGGAGACAGTTCAAGGGCGTAATGAAAAAAAAAAAGGCCCGCTACTTACTGCTCAGAACAGAGGTTAAAGGTGTTCAAAATCAGAATCAGAAGCGATACAAAGCTGCTGATGTGAGGCTTTCAGGAGCTGTTATAATATTGGCTGAAAGTCTGTGTAACATCATCATCATCATCAGCAGCAACACTTACTAAAGTATCAGCACTCCACTATTATGATCTCAGGAGGCCAAAAGTTTGCCTCCTTCTCTCTAACTCTGGCCGTCTATCTGTCTATCTGTCTATCTATATCAGTCTTACTATCTTTCTCACTAACCAAGAATTTCGTGGTATATATTAAGTATCCTAAGTGAGACGTTCAATAACAACATAAATAAGCATAACCAAAGCTATAGATCAGTGAGTTAAGTCCCCTTCCAAAATGGTTAACTAAGAAAACGAAGAAAAGCCAAGAAATACGAATTATCTCTTATCTACAGGCCAGGGCGTCAAGCCGAATCGATGCATATATAATTTTCTCCCAGGGCTTATTGTTTTATTTTGTTCACCTCCTGTCGTTCCCCACTTTCGTTCTCTCGTCGTTAGTCTCCCATTCAGTTCCCTTCTCACTGCACGTGTATGAGAATTTTCCTTTTTTCCGAGGTCAAGTAGTAGGGGTATTTTTCTTTCACTTTTTAGCTCCTTCACTTCTCTGCTTGTGCCTGTCTCATTTTGTTTTCTTCCTGCTTTCTCACCAATATACTTCATCTCTACATACCTCATACTTTTGTTCTATTCCTCTAGTTGTTCTTGTTCTTCTATTTGTTCTTAATCTTATGCTTGTTGTCATAGTTTGCTTCCTAACACTCTCTCTCACTCTCCCTCCATCCCTCTTTCTCTTCCATCTCATTTATCAACAATCCATTTTCTCTTCTATAATATCTTACTCCTCATTATTATCTCTCTCTCTCTCTCTCTCTCTCTCTCTCTCTCTCTCTCTCTCTCTCTCTCTCTCTCTCTCTCTCTCTCTCTCTCTCTCTCTCGTCTCTCTCTCCCTCTCTCCCTTTCTCTCTCTCTCTCTCTCTCTCTCTTTTCTCTCTCTCTCTCTCCTTTCATCGCTCCTTTCGCTCGCTCTCTCGCTCTTTCCGCTCAACTCAACTCTCCTCAACTCCTTTCGCTCAACTCGCTCTCTCTCTCTCTCTCTCTCTCTCTCTCTCTCTCTCTCTCTCTCTCTCTCTCTCTCTCTCTCTCTCTCTCTCTCTCTCTCTCTCTCTCTCTCTCTCTCTCTCTCTCTCTCTCTCTCTCTCTCTCTCTCTCTCTCTCTTAAAAATCCTTAGTTTCAATGCGCGTAGCCGAAGAAACAAATTTGATGAACTGAGATGTCTTGCTCTAACAGAAAATTTTGACATAATTGCTATAACCGAAACATTTATCGACACCACCAATATTGATTTAAGTTCCGAATACAACATAGATGGCTACAGACTCTTCAACAAAGATCGTGTAAACCGTAGAGGCGGTGGCGTCGCCCTTTATGTCAAAAGCTATTTGCAACCCACTGACAAAACACCGAGAAACAGTAACGTTGAACATTTGTGCGTGCGAGTAAACATTGCAAAACTCAATTTAAATATATCTGTCACCTACAGACCTCCCGGGCAATCACTCGATGACGACCTTGATATGTACAGCGTCTTAAGGCAGTCACTTAATAACAACGACTCACTGATATTAGGAGACACAGCTTTAGCCTCCCCATATCGACTGGGCGACACTGTCAGGTACAGAAGGCGAGTCACATAGAATGATTGAATTTCTAGAAGAAAATTATCTAAGCCAAATGGTTTCTGAGCCAACTCCACAAAATAATATACTCGACCGTGTTATAACGACCCAAGATAACCTAGTCAGTAGTGTCGGTGAGTGAACACCTCAGTTCTTGCGATCATAAATTAGTGCGCGTCGACATTAGCTCAATCATCAGTGACTGAAAATAAAGTAAAGGTGCCCAATTTCAAAGAGCTAACTTCGTAGAAATCCGAGCAAAACTAACAGAAATACAACTATCAGATGACGGCAACGTAGATGAAGCCAGGCTAAGCTTTAAAAAATCACTTACTCACTCAGCGAAGTGATTCGTCCCCTTGTGCGAGAAGCGAATTAACACTAATAAAAGCCCACCGTGGTTTACTAGCGAAATTAAACAATCAGTCAATGAAGAAAATTGTTTTACAGGTTAAAGAAAAACAAAGCACGCCGAAAACATTAGACTTTATAATGATGCCAGGCGACGAGTAAAAAGACTAGTAGGTCAGGCAAAGCGTAGATATGAAGAAAATATTTCAGCCAACTGTAAAATAATCCGAAATCTTTCTTCAGTTACATAAACAACAGAAAGACGATCAAAGTGGTATTGAACCTTTAACAAACAGCGACGGTGCACTAGTGACTGACAGCAACACATTTACCAAACCTCTTAAACAATTACTTTTCCTCGGTGTTTAATACAAACAGTCTTCCTCTCGCTACCAACACCAGTACTATTGTAAATCTCGAGCATGCATTGCCTAATTTTGAAATGACAACCGATGAAGTCCTTAAGCTCTCCATTCACTTAAAACAAATAAAGTCCCGGACCCGACAAAGTATATCCTATACTGCTTAAAGAAACAAAGGCGAAATACTCTCCTCCCTCACTACCGTATTCAATATGTCCTTGCGACAAGGCATCGTCCTTCGGATTGGAAAAGGGCTAACGTGACACCGATTTTTAAGAAACGAGACAAAAAATACCAGGTAACTACCGACCCATTAGTCTAACTTCAATTGTAGGTAAGCTACTCGAGCATAATTAGAGACAAAATTGTGAGTTACCTCGAAAGCCACTCATTAGTTGGAGATTCACAACATAGCTTCCGTAACAAAAGATCCTGCCCATCAAACCTACTGACCTTTTATAACGATCTCTTCTCAATTTATGACGTAACCAAATCAGTGGACGTGGTCTATCTTGATTTCAGAAAGCGTTTGATAAAGTCCCACATCATAATTACTTTATAAATTAAAGCAAATAGGCATTGACGGTCAAGTAAACCAATGGATCTGGTGGTTGAGCAACAGACAACAAAGAGTTGTGATTGACGGATTTAACTCAGAGTGGGCGCCGGTCACTAGTGGCGTCCCTCAGGGCTCGGTTCTTGGCCCAGTGCTCTTCATTATTTACATCAACGACGTGGATGTTGGACTCAATAATCGCATTAGTAAATTTGCAGACGACACAAAGATTGGTAACTCAGTTCTCACTTACGAAGAACAGGCCAGCCTCCAAGAGGATCTGCACAAAATTTCAACGGTCGGATAAATGGGAGATGCCCTTTAACGTAGACAAGTGCCAGGTCCTTCAAGTTGGAACAAAAATAAGAAGTTCGATTACGGAAATACTCGGCGTTAAACTCACAAACGTTCAATGCGTTAAGGACCTGGGGATTAAAGTGCGTCAAACCTCAAATCTCTCCATCAATGCATCGATGCAGCAAATAAGCGAACAGAATGTTGGGCTTCGTAAAGAAACTTTTTATTCAGGAATAAAAGATGTAATACTTCCGCTCTACAATAGCTTAGTCAGACCCCACTTGGAATATGCGGTGCAGTTTTGGTTACTACCATGCAAGGACATTTAAACGCTAGAAGATGTTCGGCGTCGGTAACAAAAATGATCCTTCGCTTACGCAACAAATCCTACGAAGACTCTCCACCGTAACTTTGTTCTTGAAACGTCGCGCCGAGGAAAACCCCAGTCAGATGTTTTAAAATACTTAATGGTTTCACGAATGTAGACAGAACAAATTGTTTATGATCGATGACACTTTTGCAGACTAGGAACAATGGCACAAAACTCAAATATGACAAATATTCAGACTGCACCAAATTTTCTTCACCAACGTTGTAGTGCGAGAATGAGATAGCTCACCATCAGTGGTCCAGTGGCGGTGGCTCCTTTAAAAAGAAAGCTCGTATCACTTCCTTCAACATAATATTAACCTAGAGTAGAAAAGCAACACGTTTGGAGCCATCGATTAATGTAAAATCGCAGGTTTGGGACAGACCACCTAGTCTGGACCGTAGAGGAATGTGTGGTGATTTTCTGTAAAAATTATATGTAAATCTCTCTCTCTCTCTCTCTCTCTCTCTCTCTCTCTCTCTCTCTCTCTCTCTCTCTCTCTCTCTCTCTCTCTCTCTCTCTCTCTCCTCTCTCTCTCTCTCTCTCTCTCTCTCTCTCCTCTCTCTCTCTCTCTCTCTCTCTCTCTCTCTCTCTCTCTCTCTCTCTCTCTCTCTCTCTCATAACCTCAACAGCATGCAAGCCAGGATAAAAGAGAAGCTGAACTAACTTACTCCAGGTTGCTGAAAAGAAACGAGAGGCGGATGAGCAGAACTAGAGGAAGCCAAGCAAGCACTCCTAATCACTTTCGTGACGCTTTCTCGGTCTCCGGGAGGCTCCGCCGCGCCAGGACTCCTCGCTGGAGACCTTACTGTGACGGCAGTATGGCCCGTTAAATTAAACTTGACTATATATAACCAAGAACTGAAGCGTGGCGTTAGGGTTTGGTGTGTCCTTGTTATTTGTTATTAATGTTGTTGCATCTACAACCACCCTCTCCCACTCACTGCCTTTTTTGCACCACCCACCCACACCCACACACACACACTTTACACACACACATGTGCGTTGCATTGTTTTTCCTCATCACTGTTTAATTTCATACCATCTGTTTTCCTCATATGCCCGTTTTTATCGTGCGTGTGTGTGTGTGTGTGTGTGTGTGTGTGTGTGTGTGTGTGTGTGTGCTGTGTGTGTGTGTGTGTGTGTGTGTGTGTGTGTGTGCGTTTCCACATGCTTCTGAAATTACATTGGATGAAAGCGTTTAGAGATTGAAAGGGAAGAGGTACGACCAACGTGAAGGTTGAGTCATGTACCGTCTCCAGACCTTGGATTCAAGTCCTTCAATAATCCTTGTTTCTGCTGTTTAGCGTTTTTTCTGAGAAGCACTTTGATGTTGTTCAAAGTCCACAATTTTCGGCTTATAATGAGAATTCTAGACTTTGATCAGATCATCCACCATACCTTCAACCAACTCTGTACGCTTATTGAGCATTTCACCACCAAGTCCATGGCGGAACGAAGGCCCAGGTTCTTGAGAATCCAGGGCACTTTCCTGGATCATATTTTGGTGGCTGGGCAGAAACTGGAGGGTGGAAGGCACGTCTGACAGTTGCTGCAAAAGGTGTGCAAAGGTGTGTGCGTGTGTGTGTGAGTGTGTGTGTGTGTGTGTGTGTGTGTGTGTGTGTGTGTGTGTGTGTGTGTGTGTGTGTGTGTATGTGTGTGTGTGTGTGTGTGTGTGTGTGGTGTGGTGTGTGTGTGTGTGTGTGTGTGTGTGTGTGTGTGTGTGTGTGTGTGTGTGTGTGTGTGTTTGTGTGTGTGTGTGTGTGTGTGTGTGTGTGTGTGCTTTCACTTCTGAAATTACATCGCATAAGTGTCGTCGGCGAAATACAAATATGTTGTGTACTATAAATTCACGTCAGTTTAAATAAAAAAAAAAAATAAAAAGAGAGAGAGAGAGAGAGAGAGAGAGTACACAGATAAAAGATAGCCAAGTTGATAAATGGGTACCAAAATAAATATATAGATAGATGGATAAGTAGATGATAAAATATAAAGTTAAATCCACTAAGGAGTGTGTTCCTTGGTGGGTGTAGATAACTGCCGCCAAAGGGGTAAAACTCCTCATCCGTTGGGAAAGGAAATCTGACCTGTCTTCACTCCTTAGTTATAACTTATGGGGAGTGGCTTCCTCAGCCCTTGGTAGGTGTGGAAGTAACTGCCTCAAGGAAAGGAAAGAACTGGACAAGTAAAACTCCTCACCTGTTAGGAAAGGAAATCCTGCCCTGTCTTCCTCCTTAGTTACTACCAACTTATTGGGTGCATTCCTCAGCCCCTGGTGGGTGACAGAGTAACTTTGCCTCCAAAGGAAAGAACTGTACTGGTAAAACCATTCATCCGTTAGGAAAGGAAATCCTGCCTTGTCTTCCTCCTTAGTAATGGCGGCGGCGCGGGAAGAGGCAGGAAAAGGCCTTGCGAACACGCCGGACAAAGGCCGCCTTCCTGGATGTCTCTCCCGCGTACATCCTGACTGTCTCGATGATCTGGGCCACCGAGGGCCGCTGTGCCGGGTCTGCTGCCATGGCGCTGTCGGCCAGCACCTCCAGGCCGGGGTAGCGTGTGTGGCACGTGGCCAGGACGCGCCTCAGGACGTAGCCGAGGGAGAACACGTCCACGGGGGGCGAGCAGGGCGCGCCGCGCCGCAGCTCCGGGGCCATCCAGGGCGTGCGGTGCGTGTGCGTGCGCGCGATGCGGAGTCCTGTGCCGAATGTCTTGGCCAGGGAGCAAGGTTGTGCAGGTCGCAGAAGGTGTTCTGGCCGCGGAAGGTGGTGAGCATGGCGGGGAACCCAAAGCTGGTGCCCAAGGCCTTGGGGGCGCCCGCCGCGCCGTCCAGGTCCAGCAGGATGTCAAACTCCCTGCGGAACATGGCGGCGAGGCGCTGCTCCCTTGCCACCTTGAGGCAGCACAGGGCACCTGCTTGTGCTCGGCCACCAGCGTGTCGATGCGCTCCCTCGTCAGAACGAGGAGGGGGATGGTGTGAGGGGGAGCCATGTCTCTGTCTCACCATGCCATATGTGTGTGGCGATTTAGGGCCAGACCTCGGTTTTAGACGGTTAGTTTTGTTCAGATCGGTTTAGCTTGGAGTTAAGGCGAAAAAGAGTCCTAGATCTGGACAGCTGTCGCGTGCAGGAACACACGCACGCACACGCACGCACACACACACACACACACACACACACACACACACACACACACACACACACACACACACACACACACTGTTGTTGGAATATCTGGTATTAGCTTATCGAGAGCGTGCGCTAATACTAAGAAATTTGTGAAAAAGTGCTAAAAATTATTGCCTCTATAACCAGTTTTCTATGGCTCTCTTAAACATATTTTGCTAATAAATCTGGGAGCGAATTATATATATATATATATATATATATATATATATATATATATATATATATATATATATATATATATATATATATATATATATATATATATATACAACTTCCTTGTTGGGTTGCAAGTGATGAATGCTGACCCACTCCTTGACGAAAGCCCACCCTCTCTGGGTGAGGTCAGGGAGGCTGTGGCCAAGTTGAGGGGTGGGAAGGCACCTGGTGCCTGTAACATCAGCGCGGAGCTGCTCAAAGTTGGAGGTGAGGCCATGATCCATGGGTTGCATGCGGTCTTGACTGCCGTAAGGCAGTCCGGTACCATTCCTCCTGACTAGAAGAGGGGGTTGACCGTCCCTATCTGGAATGGGAAAAGGGGACCGCCAGGACTGCAACAACTACCGTGGTATTACACTGCTCAGTGTGAAAGGCAAGGGGCTTCCCCATCTATTGCTGATGCGAATTCGCAGGTAGTTGCTGAAGCTGCAGAGACCTGAACACTCTGGGCTCACGCCTGGTAAGTCAACAACTGATCGCATCCTAGCGCTTCGCGTACTGGTGGAGCGCCGAGGTGAGTTCGACAGGGGATGCTTGCAGCCTATGCCGATCTCAAGAAGGCGATTGATTCAGTGCATCGTGAGGCACTCCGGGATCTTCTGCGACTCCGTGGGATTCCTGCGAGGACTATTCGTCTGCTGACTGGCCTGTATTCTAGGACAGAGAGTGCTGTGAAGTGTGTGTGTGTGTGTGTGTGTGTGTGTGTGTGTGTGTGTGTGTGTGTGTGTGTGTGTGTCCAGCTTCTTTCACGTGAATGCTGGAGTGAGGAGGGGCTGTGTCCTTGCCCAATCTCTTTTCAACACTTGTATGGACTGGGTACTGGACAGAGTTGTGGGCCAGAGTCATTGTGGAGCATCCATTGGCAATACCAGGGTCACTGACCTTGTTTTTGCTGATGATGCAGTAATCTAGTCGCTGGAGGTTTGGCGATGGCTCTCAGGCACTGCACGAGGAGGCAAAGCCCTTGGGACTCAGGTCTCCTGGGCCAAGACCAAGGTACTGTTGTTTGGTGGCTTGTTGGATGACACAGTACCGCCTGTTCATGCGTGTGGCGAGGACGTTGAAATCTCAGAAAATTTCATGTATCTTGGTAGCGTAATTCATAACATCGGTGAGTCTGGCCAGGAAGTCTTACGGCTGATTCATCTGGCTCACGGTGTAACGGACTCGCTCAACACGAGTATATGGCGTTGTCGATACCTGTGCTGAAGAGCAAAGATCCGGATCTTCAAGTCCCTTGTGCTCCCTGTCTTATTCTATGGTTGTGGGAGATGGACACTAAACGGAGATTTGTAGACGCGGATTGATGTTTTTAGTAATAAGTGTCTACGCAGAATCATGGGATATCGCTGAAAAACCTTGTGTCAAACCGGCGACTACTTCGTGAGACTGATTCGACATATAGTGCCTGCATAGTCCGTCAACGCCAACTCAAGCAATACAGGCACGCGGAGGCGGCCAAGGGGATGCCCACGGAGTTCGTGAAACAAAATCGATAGATTGCAGAAGATACTCGGGGTGGGAATGAGGGCTGCTTGGACACTCGCCCGGAGGTATCCCCGGGAGTGGCGTCTTATTAGGGTGGACGAGGCGACGCGTGTATATATAGATGTATATATATAGGTATATATATATATGTATATATATATATATGTATATCTATATATATGTATAGATATATATATGTATATATATATATAGGTATATATCTATGTATATATATATATATATATATATATATATATATATATATATATATATATATATATATATATATATATATATATATATATATATATATATATATATATATATATATATATATATATATATAACCATAACCAAAGCTATGGAACAGTGAGTTAAGTCCCCCTTCAAATGGTTAACTAAGAAAACGAAGAAAAGCCAAGAAGTACGAATTGTCTCCTACCTGAAGGCCAAGACGCCAAGCCGAATGAAAGAAAACGCATATATGAAATTTGGGAAAGATTTGAGGAGGAGATAAATTTGTGAATATCCGGAGAAAAGACGAACAAGACGGATTCCAAAAGAGGGCAGACACTGGAATTGATGGGCGGGAGGACAGAGAGAGCATGATGAGTGACAGAGGGCGAGGGAGGAGAAAGGAGAGAACTGAGGGCAGGGAAGAGACTGGAATTGATGAGAGGATAGAGAGAGCATGATGAGTGACCGAGGGCGAGGAAGGAAAGGAGAGAGCTGAGGGCAAGAGAAGCGAAGGAAGCAAGGGAGAGGGAGATGCCTGATGGGGAGAGAAGAATGACGCAAATGAAAGGAAGAGGGAGAGATTGAGATATGGAAAAAACGGACGCAAAAAATGGGAAAATCATAGAGGAAGGGGAGAGCTTCAAGGGGAGAGGAAGGGAGAGAAATAATTACGAGAGGGAGAAGAAGCGGAAGGGAGAGGGAATTTGAAGGAAGGGAGGAAGGGGATCAACTAATTAGGAGAAAAGGATAACTGAAAGAGAGAAAGAGGGAACGAGAAGACTGAAAAAAAGAAAGAAAGAGAAAGAAGAGACGAAAGAAGAGAGGGAAATAGGATACATAAGGAAGATGGAAGAAGGGGAGACGGGAAGGGTGAATGAGGCGGAGAAAGGAGGAGGAGAAAGGGAACCAGAAAGAAAGATAAAGAAGGGAAGAGACGAAAGAAGAAAGAAAAAAAAAATAAAGAAGGATGGTGGAGGAAGGTGCTGAAGGCGAGGGTAGCTGAGGAGAAAGGAGGAAAGGGAGAATAAGAAAGAGATGAAGAAAGGAAGAGAAGAAAGAAGAGGGAATTAGGAGATATACGGAAAAGGAAGGAAGGAGGGAACTAGGAAGAGATGTAAAAAGGGGAGGCAGGCAGGAAGGGAGGTAAGAAGGAGAGGGAGAGGAGGAGAGAAGGGGATAGAAGGGGAGAAGAAAAGCGAGAGTGTGGAGGGGAGGCATGTTTTGTGGCCGGCCTCGAGGGAGAAGTAATTAGGGGGAGTAATTAAGGAAGCATAATTGTGTTCCTGTGCATAATGACGGAGCCTTGCTTGCAAGGTAAATTACATGGAGGTTTATTTCGTATGCCGGAAGCGCCTTCATTCGAGAAAGATAGATAAATAGATACAGATATAGATAGGTAGATAGATAGATATAAATAGATAGACAGAATTACCCCCACATGACTTAGAGGGACAAATACCTTTTGCCTGAACATTAGCACACCTTTGTCGTTCGCCTGCTCTCCGAAATAGATAGATAAATAAATAGATAAATACCTTCATGTAACTCAGAGGGACAATAGTTTTTTTTCCTGAACATTTGCACACCTTAAAAGTTCTTACGCGCTCCTTTGACACACAGTTTAAAGAGAAAACAAGCTGCAGAGATCGCCAAACCAAGGAAAGCTTTATATAATAACTCAATAGCTTCAGAAGCCAGCAGAAACATCGCTCCACAAAACGACTGGAAAACATTATATATTATTACCTGCTAGATTTAGAAGGAAAACACTTAACTCGATAATATATCAGAAGCCAGCAGAAACATCGCTCCACAAAACGACTGGAAAACATTATATATTATTACCTGCTAGATTTAGAAGGAAAACACTTAACTCGATAATATATCAGAAGCCAGCAGAAACATCGCTCTACAACGACTGGAAAACATTATATATTATTACCTGCTAGATTTAAGGAAAAACACTTAACTCGATAATATATCAGAAGCCAGCAGAAACATCGCTCTACAAAACGACTGAAAAACATTATATATTATTACCTGCTAGATTTAGAAGGAAAACACTTAACTCGATAATATATCAGAAGCCAGCAGAAACCACTTACTAACACGACTGAAGGAAACTATATGTTATTGTTTGCTATATTTACAGATCGCTCAGAGACCAAAGAGACACATTGTTAGAAAACTCAAGGATCGCCAAACAAATGAAAACATTAATTACTCAATAACTTCAGAAACCAGAAGAAACATCGCTCCACAAGACGACCGGAAAACATTGATTATTACGTGCTAGATTTAGAAGGAAAACACGTAACGCGATAGTATACAGAAACCAGCAGAAACATCGCTCCACAAGACGACCGGAAAACATTGATTATTACTTGCTAGATTTAGAAGGAAAACACGTAACGCGATAGTATACAGAAACCAGCAGAAAACACTTAATAACACGACTGAAGGAGACTATATATTATTGTTTGCTATATTTAGAGATCGTACAGACCAAAGAGACACACTGTTAGAAAACTCAAGATTTTTCAAACAAATGAAAACACACAAAAAAACTCAACAGTAAATAAAAAAAACAGCAGAAAACGAGCTCAAGAAACTAACTGAAAAGCATATTACCACTTGCTAAATTTACAGAACGTACGAGACCGCAGAGGAATTCAAACCCCAAAATACTTCACAAACCAACAAAAAATCGTTTGAACACGCTACTACCACCACAACCCCTGGTATTAAAACTTATCAGTGCCTGCAAACTT
>NW_026112169.1:97500-202269 GCF_024679095.1 Eriocheir sinensis | reverse complement strand
AATTAACACTTATAAAAATGATCATGAACATCTGTCCAGTGGGATGAGCGCCCCCCAACTGAAAACAAATGTTCGTTGCCCTTGAAAGTAATGATTCATATGTCTCCCATCAAGATACAGGGCGTCACATAGCTAGAATCTCGTTTGCCCATACTTACAACCTAGCCCATATACGCACCACTTCTTCTCCCTATTTCATATAGACATAGCTTGTTTTTAGAGCCTGACAGTTTTATGTATGAACAAGGCAGACGGAAGTTAGGTAGGTACTAGCGTATTAATATGTATTTAGAAGATATCTGTGTGGGGTGACTGATACGTTTGTTACCCATTCGTTTATACATGAGCACACACATACTGGGTCACATGTACCTTCGTTCCCAAAAACGTCTCCTATACCATCACGTCAAAACAATAATACAGTTAAATTTTATTCATGCTCTTTCAGGCCAGCAAAGGAGGATTAATATATGATAAAGAAAACATTTCCTCACTTTGTAAATGTTTTGTGGTCGTGCTACAATGTTTATCATCACTCAAACTTTATACACCACTGAAAAGTGTATTAAGGCTATTTTATATCTTTATGTTGCTAAAAATATTCATAACCATTAGAAAACTATCCCGTTCTTATTGTTGTGCTGGAAGCTTCCCCCTGGGTCTATGGGCCTCTGGAAGACTCTGGGAGGAGCGAGCAAGGGGGCGGGGAGCAAGGCCCTGCCCGCGCCCCGCGGGGCCCGCGGCCAGGCGCCAGGCGGGAAGTGTTGCCAACTCGCACATTCCGTCCGGTGCAGCCTACCGCCTGCGTGTGCGTGGGTACGTGAGGCGTGAGTCAACACGACTCTAGCGGCGGCCCGCCGCTAGAGTCGTGTTGACAACATCGCCACAACAATGATGTCTGACGTTTTGGTGGTTAAAAAAAGTTTAGTTGCGAGCCCATATAACTCTAAAAGTTTTTTTAGTTTTATGCTGTATTATCCACACGAACCAATCTCCAGCAAGTCATTGTTGAAGAGCGGATCCATGTCGCCAAGTGAGGGTTAATTGTATATTATGGTAACAAAGGCTCTTACTGTGTTGGTTGCTGGGTTTGTAACTCGAACTCCATTCGAGCCAAGGCATTGAGATGATATATACTTGATCAAGCTGGCAGTCGGGTGCCGGCCTCCATAGCACTTATTTGGGAATAAAGCACTTCTTCGAGACGCCGTTTTGCTCGACCTTGGCTGGTAGCAGCGGGAAACTACGATATGACGGACTCTATGCCTGCACCCCGCCCACAAGAGGTGCAGGTGTAGTAAGCGTTTCACGCTCACTACACCCTCGCAAAGGATGCCAACGTCTTGCGAGAGGTAAAAGTGTAGAATAAGCCGGACTACCGAGCTGTCATGATACGCCTTCAGCCACGAGTACGGACAGCTACATACAAGAGCAACAAGTGCTGCTGAACAAAGGATAGGGGAAAGACGACGCCATTATACTGGACCGTCTGTCGCCGAGGTTCATTACCGCTGACGGTATCAAAATCAGGTGTTGCGGCAGCCTAGGCCGCTACTATGAAAACCAAACATTTATGTTTGTGTGTTTTCGAGGCAACATACTTTATAGCTGGTATGACGCCGTATGGCCGTCTGTGTAGGTACAGAGAAACAACTTTATACTTTGTGATGACTCCATTGTGGAGGAAGTTTATTTGTGAGCTTATACATGTTTTGAATATCATGAATGAGTATTTACAAAAGTATATATACAGTAATATTTACAATGTTGATGAATCGATGTTCTTTTATACAAGTGACTTTATTATAATATTACCAATGATAAAGTATAGGTGTTTATCATGTAGTGACCGCAATGTGATGAATGTGAAGAACAAGATATTAGTGCGTTGCGAGAGTGAAATAAGAGAAGAGGACAAGGTGAGTTATAGGGCAGACTGAAGAAATGAAGGTGGAGAAAACGAGAAAGAAAATGGTGTGCGTTATGGGTCACTACATAATTGCACCCCTAGTGACAAGGTAGGAGGAACGTTACATGTTTCTTCCTGTTGCTCCGGATATTGTCTTTGGGTACAGGACTGGGAAACACTGACACGGTGTTGGTAGTAGGAGGATCGGGCCGCAGGAGGTACGCGGGTTTGAACCGGTCGCGTGGAGGTCAATTGTGACGTTTTTGCGCGTCCTCTTGATGACGGCAAAAGGGCCGTCGTATGGTTGTTGAAGAGGCTTATTTGCGGCGTCTACTCGCACGAACTCGTGTGCAAGTGTCGAGGTCCTGGCTCACGAACGTCTTGGAGGGTGATGTACACACTCAAAAAACTATCGTTACACATTCAGCACGATGCAAACTGATACCAAGGACGAAACCATTGAGAACAGGCTACTCATGTTGGTATCACTGGGTGTGTTGGGTGTGGGTTCACTTGCCTGAACCAAGTGAGCGGGACTCGTAAATGAAGCAGTAGAATTTGAGCTGGCACAGTAACGCTTCATGAAACACAGGTGTAGTCGAAGTTAATTGATCTGTGTTCTATATAATATTGTAGTATTTGGGGTGATGAAATTATGCATTAACACCTCACACACAAGTGAAGAGTTAAAATTTCGTCCTTTTAGGAGACAATATGATAAACACCTTACGGTGATGAGTCACTCAGGATTCGGATATCAGAGTGAATCCCACTGACTGATCGCCACATACGGCTCCACTGACCCTAGGAGGTTGCGTAAAACTTAGCTAACCCTTATGATAGATTAATAATGTATTTATAAACTTGACTTATTACCCAAATGGTAAGATAACGTTGGCATTGGTTTCACTAGTATAACATGCACTACTCGAGTCATGGTATTCGCTTGTCTCGAAACAATCATGGAATACACCCAATAAGATTAATTCTCTCATAATTCTCGGCGAGTCATTATACCAACATGTTAGACAAATTAATTCCTGCATGCAAGCTATTAAATAAATTACTCTTCTCCAGAGACGGCTAATTTGGGCAATTCAAAACGGCCGCGCCAAATTCCTTATTCGTCAACTTAAAAAGCGTGCAAAGTTCCTACTTTTTATCAGGCATTGAGGCAGCACAAGAGAAAAGGGTAGCCCAGGAGTAGATTGAAGCAACCTGCAGAAGGCCATGCAACTCTGTTTAAACTTTATCTTTCTTAGCAGTAATGCTATTAGCGTTGCAATATGGTTGTGTTTTTATCAGATGCCCACAACTTGTTCATGAAAGAAAAGACACGTTCAGTGGAAGCATTAGTTCCTGGATGGCACATTATGAACTTAACTATATCTGACATGAGTTGATGGTTGTTTTTGTCTTTGACATGGGGGAATACTTCTACCCACCGCTGATACGTTTATCATATGAGCATTATTGTTTAATAATTTGTGAATAAAAAGCTTAAACAAATGGCACTCAAATCACTTCGTTAATATTATGGTGATATCTGGTATCTCAGTGTCTCCTTCCCTCTCTATCCCTCTGTCCTGCTCCCCCCAGCAGAGCTGAGGTGGTGGGGGTGATCCCAGTCTTACCAACCCTACCGAGATTACCGGGTTGCTCAGTGTTAAATTCGTCGGACCCCACTGTAACGATAGTTTTTTGAGTGTGTGTACGTGGCGGCACTTGTTTGAGTCTCTGGATGACGTCTTTGAGGTTCCTGGCGTAGTCCTGGATGTCGCAGTCAGGGCCAGGAGTGGGCGAGAGAACCTCTCCTGGTAGGTGGAGAGTGGTGCCGTGCATGAGCTCTGCAGAGGAGTGGCCGAAGTCTTCCTTGAGGGACGTGCGTATGCCGAGGAGGGCTAGGGGCAGAGTCGTGGTCCAGTCGCTGCGGTCCTGTATTGTTGCTGCCAGCGAAGCCTTGAGTTGGCGGTGGAAGCGTTCAACAAGGCCATTGGAGTGAGGATGGTAGCCGGCTGTCCTGATGCGCTTAATCACCAGGATGGACATGACCTTGTCCCATAGGCTTGACTCGAACCGGCTTCCACGGTCGGATGTGAGGCTGAGAGGCGTACCGAAGCGCGACACCCAGGTGTTGACGAAGGCTTTGACGATGGTGTCCGTCGTTATGTCTTCGACCGGGAAAGCTTCGGGCCAGCGTATGAACCTGTCAACGCAGGTGAGGAGGTACTTCTAGCCGTTGGTGTAGAAGTGGGCCAACGAGGTCGACGTGGACGTGTTCAAGTCCGGAGGATCGGGGCGTGAACGGTGCTGGAGGCGAGACGGTGTGGCGCGTCACCTTGGAAGCCTGGCACTGGACGCAGGCGCGGGTCCAGTCTCTGACGTCCTTGTTGATCCCCGTCCATACGAAGCGCGAGGACATCATCCGTTGTGACGCTCGGGTCCCGGGATGAGAGAGGTCGTGCAGCTGGCGGAAGAGAGGGTACCGGTGGTTCTTCGGCAGTTAAGGCCGGATGGTGGCGGTAGATGCGTCAGTGTAGAGGTGCACGTTGGTCCCAGGGAACTCGACTCGCCTCATCGGCAATGCGGGGTTGTTTTTCAATCGGTGCAGCTCGGCGTCGTCCACTTGGTCTGCAGCAGTGGCAGCATAATCGATGAGGGAGGAGGATGTTGCAGAGATGTTACGGGAGAGTGCGTCGGCGGGAATGTTGTCATCGCCTCTGACTTACCGGATGTCTTTCGTGAATTGTGAGATGAGGTCGATGTGGCGCAGCTGCCTGGGAGCGTAGGTAGATTTGTTGTTGATGAAGGTTGTGGCAAGAGGCTTGTGGTCGGTGTAAATGTGAAATTCCCGGCGCTTGACAGCCTTGTAGATGGCGAGAAGTTCTCCTGTCGAAGGCGCTGTTTTTTGTTTTTTGTTTTACATCTATGCCTATAGCGCCGGTAGGCTTGCTTGAGGGGCCTGGATGGTATTCGGCCCAAGCCCGTTATGGCGCAGGTAGGTGTTTATAGTGACGCCATCTTCTCTTGGCTCATGCTACCCCCCGGAACTACTTCTTGATTCACTTGGACGGTTTCCTCTAGAGTCCGGGTTGATGGGTGGTCTTCAGGACAGCATGTGGGTAGTTTTAAGCCACTCGGCGGTGACTGAAAAATCCGAGGTAGTAGCGTGGGGATTCGAACTCGCGTCGTCCATCAAGTGGTGAATGTGGGCCCAGCACGCTACCACTCAGTCACCGCCTACTTCTTCTCGGCGTTGTTGAGTTTCTGTGAGAAGAATGCAATGGGTCTCCAGGCTCCGTTTACGTGCTGCTGCAAGACTCAACCAACGCCGGCGTCTGAGGCATCCGTTGAGATTGAAGTAGGGGCGTCTGGAGTAGGGAAGCTGAGTGCAATACCAGCCTTGATCATGGATTAGAGTGGCTGAAAGATGAGCGCACAGCGTGGAATGAAGCGGTTGTGGTAGTTGATCATCCCGAGGAACTGCTTGAGCTGGCGCTTAGTTGTTGGCTTCGGGAACTGCTGAATGGCGTCGCAGCGGGAAGAGATGGGAGTGATGCCTGAAGGAGAGACGGTGTGGCCGAGGAAGTCGACGGTAGCACCGAACTCTGGCTTGTCGACGCTGATTTGAATGCCGTAGTCCTGGAGACGGGTGACAACTTGCTCGAGATGTTGGCGGTGTGTGTCAGCGTCAGGCGATGAGGACGTCGTCGATGTAGGCGAAGCAGAATGTCAGTCCTCGCAGTACTTCGTCCATGAACCTCTGTAAGGTTTGGGCAGAGTTCTTGGGGCCAAAGGGCATCCGGACGTATTCGTACAGGCCGAAAGAGGTAATGATGGCTGTCTTCGGGATGTCCGCTGGGTTGACTGGAATATGATGGAAGGCTTTGATGAGGTCGATCCTGGAGAAGATGGTGGAGCCAGCAAGCTGTGAGGAGAACTCCTGAATATTTGGCACTGGATAACGATCCATGACGGTGCGCGAGTTGAGGGCTCTGTAGTCACCGCATGGTGATATGTCATCGTTCTTCTTGGGAACGACGTGGAGGGCAGACGACCAGTTGCTTCAGCTGGGGCGGATGACACCTTGGTACATCAGAGACTCGAACTCGGCCTTGGCTTATTGGTAGCGTTCTGGAACTAAGCGGCGAGCCTTGGCGTATGTTGGTGGTCCGGTTGTTTCAATGTGATGCGTCACGTGGTGCTTCACAGCCTTGTTGGCTGTGTGTGGCTGCGTCAGCGTCGGGAAGGACTTGAGGAGAGACGCAAATCGGTTGTCTGCACTGATGGTGGAGGTGTGGGTGCTGTCTCCTGCTGCTGGTCTGGTTCTGGTGGAGACGGATGTTAGTGGATCCAGGAGCTTGCGATTCTTAAGGTCGATCAGGATATTGTAGTGTGTCAGGAAGTCGGCGCCCAGGATTGGGTGCGAAACTGTTGCCACGTCGAAGGTCCACTCGACGACCGGCGAAGGTTGAGTTCCAGCTGGAGCGTCTGTTTCTTGAAGACAGGGATCTCCGTGCCGTTAGCCGCGTAGAGGCGAGCTATGGTTGGCAGGGACCTCTGTCTTGATGTGGCGGGGTGAATGCTGACTTCGACTCCAGTGTCGATGAGGAAGTTGGTGCGGGAAAGTGGATCGAGAATGTGGAACAGCTTCGAGGTGTGCTGGCGGACGCTATGCGCTGTTAGTGCACGCCGGGGCTGTTGTGACGAATCCTGGAAGCTGCAGGGAAATGTGCACTCCCTGGCATCCTTGCCGAACCTCCTGTGGTAGTAGCAGACGCCGGGGCTGTGTGAGGGGCTACTACTGGAGGTGGAGTGCCGGCAGGGTGACGAGGTGGTGTTGTGACGAGGAGTGGTGGTGTGGTGACGAGGTGTTGTGACGAGGAGTGGCTGTGTGGTGACGAAGAGTGGCTGTGTGGCGACGATGACTGGCGTCGTTGGCTACTGATGTCCTCCCTGAGCGTGCTGACCTCCGTTCGTAGCTTGGTGATAAGAGCCTTGAGCTGGTGGGTCAGACTGTCGCTGGTGACGGTGGGGTCACGGAGGCTGGCCACGCCCTGCGCAGCGTCGTCGTCGGACACCTTGGAGGGGCACGTTAGGGCAGGGTCGGTGACAGCTGTGGAGGCCTCGGCCGTGTAGCCAGGGGTCGCGGCGGCAGGAGGCCGAGAGTCACGTCAGGCATCCCGGAGGTGTTACGGAGTAAAGCACTGGGTACTGAACTACGTTGGGGAAGCACTGACTATTGACGGGGAGCACTGCCGGGAGGGACGTCACTAACACACACATTCACTCACTCAGGATCCATACGTATGGATCCTGAACTCACTGATGCCGGCTTTTGTCATGCCAGGCGGGTCACTGCACAATCACGCACTGCACCGCTGCTGGCTTGTGGCATGCCAGGGGAGTCACTGCCCACGCACTTGTTGTTTTGAAACACACTGGTGGTGGGTAGGGGTGACTCTGCACTCGATGTCGGCGGGGCGAGAAGAGGTGCTGACGGGCGTCGAGGGCCACTGCGGCGGGAGTGCAGCTGCAGGAAACGCCAACGGTGGTGTCGATGCCGCGGGAGTAGAAGGCGCCGGCAGGGAAGCTGGGAGCCACAGCGGCAGGAGGTTGGTGAGGTGGCGACTGACTGGTATGCTTGGCTGGCGAAGTAAGAAGGCGGCCGTGGGAGCGGCGTGCGGCGGGCAGAGGCTGATGCACCGTGGTGAGTTACCCGTAGGAGCGGGTGGCTGGGCTGGGTGGGGCAAGGTACAACGGCAAAGATAAGACAGCTGTAGGGGCGGCGTTGGAATGGCTGGCTGGGGCTGGGCTGGGGTAGGAGGGGCGAGGCACTGTGGTGAGGTGCTGGATCCTGCCGGCGTTGAGGTAGCCACGGGTCACGTGGTGAGAGCCGGAGGGTGGGCGCGGCCTGCAGCGGACAAGCGGATCCTCAAGGCTGGGGCCGCGACGTGGGAAGCAGACCATGGCCAGCGTCAGAGAAAGCGGCACGGACGGCGGGGTCGGCGGCGGCGGCGGCAGGATCACCAATTGTTGCGGCAGCCTCGGCCGCTACTACGAAAACCAAACATTTATGTTTGTGTTATTTCGTGGCAGCATACGTTATAGCTGATATAACGCCGTATGGGTCCGTTAAGGCCGCCTAGGTATGTATAGAGAAACAACTTTATACCTTGTGATGACTCCATTGTGGAGGAGGTATATTTGTCAGGCTATACATGTTTTGAATATCGTGAATGAGTATTTACAAAAGTATATATACAGTAATATTTACAATGTTGATGAATCGGTGTTCTTTTATACAAGTGACTGTTATAATGTTACATATGATGAAGTATAGGTGTTTATCATGTAGTGACCGCAATGTGATGAATGTGAAGAACAAGATATTAGTGTGTTGCTAGAGTGAAAGAAGAGAAGAGGACAAGTTCAGTTACAGGGCAGACTGAAGAAATGAAGGTGGAGAAAACGAGAAAGAGAAGGTGTACGTTACGGGTCACTACACAGGATCCTGCACTTCGAGGAAGCTACCCAACAACTTGGAGAGGGGCTGATCGACTTCATGACACGGTTACAACAGTTATCTGGTCAAGCATTTGGTAAGGAGCCGGCTGATATTGTGCGCAAATGGGTTGTGTTGCGTTTTTCTGGACGGCATTCGAGATAGAGAAGTGAGGCTGCACATAATAAAAAAAAGTGGATGGATAATGACGAGACTGCAAAGAGTTACACGGCTGTATTGAAGATAGCTGAATCGGCTTTGTCCGCAAAGACTGCAACTTCAGCTACAGGTCAGTCAAGAGGCGTAGTGGGAGGTGGAACCGTCGCGCATACTACGGTAGAACAGCCAGACAACCATCGGTCGGTAATGGATATATGCGAGCCACCGAGGCTGGTGGCAGCATCTCGTCAATCGAACCGACCCATTCCCAGCTCTAGAGTGTCGCCTTCTCCTCCAGCCACCCGAGGAGAAACCACACAACAGAGTTTTAATAGGGCCGTGGACTCCTACTACTGTTCCAGGAAACACGTTGGAAGTAGGCAAAAATGTCATAAGAGGTTACGTGAGAATCCTTCTTGGAAACCACAAGCTCACAGGCAGGATTTTTATTAACGCCCGCTACACACTCACGTGGCGGGCAACGACGTCGGGATCCTGGATCGCAAAATAGGTCACCGGAATACACGGACCATCCCCCAATTATGTGGAGGTTCGCCTGCAGATGAAGGGTGTGAGGGCAATGGTGGACAGCGGCCGTGACTATTCTCTAGTGAGCGAAGGTGCCCTGAGTGCAGAGCAAAAACAGTGCATAGTGCCGTGCCATCTTAATGTACATAACGGTTCTGATGAAATAATTGCAATCACTGGGCAAATCTTTCTAAATGTGGAAATTGGAGGAGTATACAGGAGATGTCACAGGCTGCTGGTGGTGCCAGGACTAGTTACGAGTGTAATTCTAGGAATGGACTTTTGGGCTAAACTTGGTGGTATCACGTTAGGTTTAATTAAATAAAAAAAAGCTGCATACGATTTCGCCGATGACATCAGTCCCCTTGCTTCCGGCCTTATCAGCAGAGGTGAGTGTCTCGCGACTGCCAACTTGTAACTAATCAACAAGTAACTAATCTCAATGCTTCGGCTCGAATGGAGTTCGATTTACAAACCCAGCAACCAACACAGTAAGAGCCCTTGTAATCATAATATACACTTAACCCTCACTCCCCACATCTCAAAAACCTTAATTTATCACAATCGCTGACGTATTGTACATCATATTCATTGTCGTCTTCACTCAGCCCAGAGGGAACCGTAGTAGAGCCCACTCATTGCTGCATCACTGGGTCAATTGACGGGGCTGTGTGCTTACGTGTCGCGAGCACGTCCGGTACACAAGAAATTTTACACAGAGGGGAGATACTTGGTGTTTTGGAGACTGGAGTCACGTTAACGAGTGTCGCGTCTGTGTCGTCAGCCACTTGTGAATGGAATCCTCTCACTGACTTGAAATTGGGTGATGAACTAGCTGTTAATCAGAGGGAGGACCTCATGGAAATTCTTCGGAAATTCCAGTCGGTTTTCTACACTGGAGGAAGTCTATCGCTGGTGAGGGTTGGCGTGTAACACTCTATCAGGCTGGATCCTCGAGCATCACCCCGTGCACTGTGGCCACGAAGGTTGTCTTTACTGACCGAAGGTGAGGTACGGAAAGAGATACAGAAGCTTCAGGAGATGGGCGTCATCAGAAAGTCCCGACGTCAAGACGGCAGTTTGCGTCTAGCAATCGACTACTGAACAGTGAACAAGGTCTCCAGTCCAGCCACGCTGTACCTTATCCCCGTTATTGGGGACCTCTTCGATAGGCTCGGGAAGGCTCGTTTCTTCTCTGCACTCGATGCAAAGTCACGGTACCACAAGATGTCCATGGACGAGAGGGACAGTGCGACGACCCGCCCGTTTTCGTCGGCAGAACAGGCCGGGCTTGCGTATGTATGGTCGGCTTTAGAGTCTGAATCACACATCTTGTGTTTTCCTCATCACCACCAAGACCAACTCTGCCTCTGCTCCACCACTTCTTTATGAAATCTGCATCTCCCTGTTCTTAAAATAGATGTTGAATATCCCTAAGCCTTAAGCTTATCAAATTCCAATACCCTCTTCTATCTTATTTTTAATATCTCCAAGTATGTCCATTTAGGTCTTCTCCAATTGCCAGTCCATCTGATTCAGAAACTTCTGCTACTTTATATTCCAATGTTTCCCAAAACTCTTTCTTGTCTGTGCTGTTTAACTAACATGTAGAGAATAATATTAACTTTAAATGTGCTTCGTACTGATTATCTAAGTACCAAACTAAGGTCCATCATTCATCTTTATACTTATAGTACAGATTCTCCCAGCTGTTATCGAATCCGAATTCCTACTCCACTGAGTCTAGTGCTGTTCCCGCTGTACCTGATGTTATACTTTTCCTTGTCACTTCCAAATACTGCACATTCTAATTCTTTGCACCGTACCGGGCTAGCCAACCCCACCAACCCGGGTTTGTAGTCGAAGTGGTCCGATGAAAATGATAATGATTATACAATAAATATGGCAACAAAATTACATTATTTTAAAATAAATGTAATATCTTTCGGCGACTACTCGCATAAATCCTTAAATGTGTAAAAGTAAAAGGGTGAAAATTTCAATGAGAAATACATCCCCCCCCCCCCAAAAAAAAAAAATATTATTACAACACAGCAGAAATCCACGACTTGCTAGCTGTGGTACCGTCACGGTAAACATGCCTGAAATATGTATGGTAGTGCAAAATCTCAAGTGTATAATATAAAAGACTACCATGCACCTAAACATGTGAACACCAACCGCTGGAACGCATTCAAGGGGAGTGTAATAAGACTCCCATGGGCCAAAATTGATATTTGGCTTGTGCTATCGCCCCTTGTCTTCTATTTGTTGGGTCTGTTATGCATTTTTTCATCTACTTTTGTTTTCCCCTTGGCTCACCTTCTGTGCCGTAGAAAAAAAAAGGATCAACTACACAAACATTGTTGATGGAAATATAATTGTTTCCAATTAAAGTAAAAATGTACCTAATGGTGTTGACGACGGTCTGCTTTTTGGCCACGGTGAGGGAGGCGGTGAGGGTGGAGGTGTAAGCGACAGTGAGGATAACGGCGTACACACACAGCGCCAGCACTGCCGCCCGCACGGCCCAGTCCTTCACTGTGCCTTCCTGGGACACGCCCGTGTGCACGCCCCACGTGTACAGGAACACCCAGGACAGGCTGACGGGGCTGCCGTGGGCCTGCTCCCTCTGCTGACTACACACAAAAAAATGGAGCAATAATTGTTATGCATATTAAAATATGACGATAATGATACTAACACTCCCACAACAACAACTACTTCTACTATTATTACTACTACTATTTCTACTACTACTATTACTACTACTACTACTACTACGACGACGACGACGACGACGACGACGACGACTACTGTTACAACTACTACTTAAAACTACAATATCAACTATAATAATAATAATAATAATAATAATAATAATAATAATAATAATAATAATAATAATAAAATAATGATAATGAAAAATACTGATAATTTTGAGCAAATGGTTCAGCTACAAGTTTGCCAGAATACCATTTAGAAAATGAGATATACAGCAAGCAATCGCTTGATGAAGGCTTTACATAACACACTCATTGGCATTTTAAATAGCTAGTCTTCAAAGGAACTTGTTGATTGTTTTATTTATTCAAGAATCGTTACCTAAAATACAATAGAAGTAAGAATAAAAATGTATGGTGTCATTATTTCATTGTTCTAGGAGTGGCCCGTGGAAAAATACCGCGGAAGTGACCGCCATTTTGATTGAGAGAGCGGGAACTCAGTATCTCCCCAAGGCGGGAAAATCAGGCAGGCGGGAGTCGGAAGTCCAGACCTTTCAAGAACCCCACATAAAATGGCGCCCGAACAGGGGCTGACCTCACACTCCATAGGAAAGTATTGGCTGTTAGGCTCGAAGTATTTATCTCGCAAGATGTCTATATCACAGTGGAAAATGGAAGCGGAAGAGTTAGGGTAATAAATGGCACAAAAATGCTGCAGTAAGACAAGAAAGTGCCCCGCAGCATGGTAATTATGGTCGAAAGCAGGGTTCGACACCACCTGTGCCTTCCGTGAACGACCAGTCTCGCGATGAGGCGCAGAATCCATGACTAGTGGCCGGAACCGCCACAAATCAGGACGATGAGCGGTTCAATTTGAGTAAAGGTTGGGTAGGAGACCGAGAGGTTACGGTGATGAGGGATAGTGGTTCTACCATTTGTACACTGAGGCACAGCTTAGCTAGGAGCCATGAATTCACAGGCAAACGTAGAAAAATATGGCTGTTGAATAGCGCGCCAGTGATAGCTCCTGAAGTCAAGATAAAAGTCAAGTCACCCTATTACACAGGCTGGATCATGGCGGCGACACTCGAAACACCGCTCTATGATTTAGTGATTGGCAACATTCCCGGTGCTACTAACGGGGTGAGTAAAAATGCAGTCACTCAAACACCTAACGCGGTGTTGGATCCAGAGGATTTTGGAGAAAGTGAAAGGGTACAAGGAGAAGGTGAGCCTCAGATTGGCGCAGCAGTAGTGACCCGAGCAGCTGCTAAGCGTAAGAGTACTGTTAGGCCTCTCATGGTTACATCTCTTGGAGATCTAACTAACAGCGAGGACGTAAGGAAGGAGGTGGAGAGAGACGACACCCTGCACGGCGTACGCAAACGTTTGCAGGAAAACAGTGTCATTCAGCTCAATGACAACCGCGTCAGTTTTATCAAGCAGCGTGGCTTGATATATAGGCAGATTATCTCTCCCTCGGGTGAAAGGAAATTGCAGTTAGTTTTGCCTGCGAGATACAGAGAGGCTGTTCTTAAGTTAGGTCACAGTACTACTCTAGGCGGTCACATGGGAATAACCAAGACACTCGCTCGCGTACAAGCACATTTTTATTGGCCAGGGATAGGCCAGGAGGTAGCTAGATATGTGAGGACGTGCGATGTGTGTCAAAAGACTATAGGTAGGGGTAGGGTAAAGCCTGCACCCTTACAGCCACTGCCCATTATTGACTCTCCCTTTGAAAGAGTAGCGGTAGATTTGGTTGGGCCGATCGAGCCCCGAGCCAGCGATGGCTCCCGGTATATTCTTACGCTTGTAGATTTTGTCACGCATTGGGCGGAAGCGGTTCCGCGGAAGAATATTGAAAAGCAAACTGTGGCTGAAGCTCTCATGACTATGTTTTGCCGAGTAGATATACCCAGACAAATACTGAGTGATCGAGTCTGGTGAACAAGCCTTCAACTTTGCTATCTTCAATGATCTAGAGCAGTTGCTGCAACACCCTACACGTATTTCCGACCGTCTTGGAGACAGGCCCAACATACTAGACCTCTTCCTTACCTTTAACTTTTCTGCTTACTCTGTCAAACTATTCTCTCCGTTGGGGTCCTCCGATCACAACCTTATTTTTGTATCCTGTCCTATCGCTCCTGTACATCCTCTGGACCCACCGAAGAGGGGATGCTTATGGCATTTTGCTTCAGGTCGGTGGGACGGTCTGAGGATGTACTTTTCCGATTTCCTGTGGAATGATTACTGCTTCCAGGAGATATACTCCTCTGTGTGTGCCCAGCGCATCAAAGAGGTGATTGTCTCTGGAATGGAGGCATACATTCCACGTACTTTCTCTATTCCTCATGCTAAAACGCCTTGGATTAAACACGCTTGTTCTCGTGCTGTCAGAGATAGAGAGGCAGCTCTCAAAAGGTACCAGAGCCTTCGAACTCCCGCTAACCATGATCTTTTCATTTCCACCCGGAATCGTACCAAACATATTCTTTGACTTACCAAAAGCTCTTTCATCAATAGTAAATGTCAAAGTATTGCTTTCTCTGATTCTTCCAGAGACTTCTGGCAACTAGCCAAAAATATCTCCTCCAACTTCTCTTCTTCTTTCCCTCCCTTCCTTAACCCTGACGGCGGCACCGCAGTCTCATATAACTCTAAGACTGAACTCTTGTCTCAAACTTTCTGTAACAACTCCACTCTTGACGATTTTGGGCTTATGTATCTTATTCATCCCCCCTCTGACTACCTTGTGCCTGTAGTGCTCGAAATTCTTATGAATGATGTTTTCTATCCCCTCTCTGGCCTCAACTTTCAGAAGGCTTATGGACCTGATGGAGTGCCTCCTATTGTCCTTAAAAACTGTGACTCCGTGCTGACATCCTTCCTGGTCAAACTCTTTAGCCTCTGCCTATCAACATGTGTCTTTCCTTCCTGTTGGAAGTACGCCTTCACACAGCCTGTGCCTAAGAAGGGTGACCGTTCCACTCCCTCAAACTACCGTCTTATAACTTTACTTTCCTGTCTATCTAAGGCTTTTGAATCAATCCTTAACAGGAAGATTCAAAAGCACCTTTCCACTTCTGACTTTCTATCTGATCGCCAGTATGGGCTCCGCAAGGGGCGTTCTACTGGCGATCTTCTTGCTCTCTTAACTGACTCTTGGTCATCCTCTCTTAGCCGTTTCGGTGAAACTTTCTCAGTTGCGCTAGACACATCGAAAGCTTTCGATAGAGTCTGGCACAAGTCTTTGCTTTCTAAACTGCCCTCTTTCGGATTATATCCCTCTCTCTGTTCCTTTATCTCCAGTTTACTTTCCGGCCGTTCTATCTCTGCTGTGGTAGACATTCACTGTTCTTCCCCTAAACCTATCAACAGTGGTGTTCCACAGGGCTATGTCCTATCACCCACTCTCTTCCTGTTATTCATCAATGATCTTCTTTCCATAACAAACTTTCCTAACCACTCATGCGCTAACGAATCCACTCTTCATTATTCAACTTCTTTCAACAGAAGACCCTCTCAACATGAATTACAAGACTCCATACCTGATGTTGCAGAACGCTTAACTTCAGACCTTGTTATCATTTCCAATTGGGTTAAAAGGAACCTTGTGTCCTTCAATGCCTCAAAAGCCCAATTTCTCCACCTGTCAACTCGACACAATCTTCCAAACACCTATCCCCTATTCTTCAACAACACTCAGCTGTCACTGTCTTCAACACTAAACGTCCTCGGTCTATCCTTAACTCAAAATCTTAACTGGAAACTTCACATTTCCTCTCTCATTAAATCAGCCACCAGGTCTCCGCCAGTTCTTCTCCTCTGCACAGTTGTTATCCATATACAGGGGCTTTGTTCGCCCTCGTATGGAGTATGCATCTTATCCTTGTCTGTGTGTGTGGGGGGGGGAGGGGGGTCCACTCACACAGCTCTGTTGGACAGAGTGGAGTCTAAGGCTCTTCGGCTCATCAGCTTACCTCCTCTTACTGATAGTTTTCTACCTCTTAAAATCCGCCGCCATGTTGCCTCTCTTTCTATTTATTATCGATATTTTCACTGTGACTGCTCTTCTAAACTTGCTAACTGCATGCCCCCCCCTTTCCCGCGGCCTCGCCGCACACTTCTTTCTATTCAAGCTCATCCCTTTACTGTCCAAATCCCCTACGCAGGAGTTAACCAGCATTTTTACTCTTTCATCCTTCACGCTGGTAAACTCTGGAACACTCTTCCTTCACCTGTATTTCCTCCTGCCTACGACTTGAACTCTTTCAAGAGGAGGGTATCAGGACACCTATCCTCCCGAAATTGACCTATCTTTCGGCCACTCCTCTTGACTCTTTTGTAGGACCAATGAGCAGCGGGCTTTTTTTTGCATTAATGTTGTTATTTTTGGCCATCGTACTGTTTCCTCAGCTGTAAAAAAAATAGTTACGTTTACTCTTATATGCATATATTGTGACAAGACTTACTTGTATTCGTTCTATTTTCACCACCTTGATCTTTGATGGGTTTGGTATAATTTCGTCAGTAAAATATGAGCTAGAATAAAAACTGATTAGGAATCGGCTTTGAATAATTCGGAAATGTTTTATTAAAAAAAAAAAAAAACATTTACCCACGCGCCATCGGATAAACTTCCATAATTAATTAATCTGCGAACTACTTACTACGAACTTTGATGCATTAGCTACCCAGCTCTGCCATGTACTCTAAACACTCTACATTATTGCAGGTGATGGTTTATGGGGAGAGCAAGGATTGCAGTACCCAAACAACGGATTAAGAGGTGCAAGGCACGCCAGGCAAACATACGTCCGCGCGCTGGCAAATTTTCTCATAAAAAAAAATGACCTTAACGCTTAAGAACTTTCCATAAATGTTAACGTGACAATGGTCATTAAGATGGCTTCTTCTGAGAATCCTTAGTTCTTTATCTTTGAATTGATGCCCAAGTTTTGTATAATATTTTACAATCATACGAGGTACCTGCCCACATATCTATGCGTGCATGGTAATGAGGGGGCCAATTAAGTAGCGCAGCCACTGCTTCTCGCCCTCCCACATAGTGCGCTTTTCCATTTAGGGATTTGTATCCCACCGTGCGGTCTGCTCTCCAGAGGGTGTGTGAGGCTGTGATTGCCACGACAGAGATGGGGGAAGTCCCGACCAGGGCTGTCCGTCCCTGATCGTATTCCCATATAAGGAGTCGTAAAACGGAGACTGTCTTTGCCCGCCTTATAGGGTGGGTCACGATAGATATACACATGTCTTTTTCATGTCCCGGGGGCGTATTTACCATCTGCCTACACAAAAGTATCCCTGGCCCGTAGCTCCTTCCCCACGCGTGACGTCATGATTGCTGTCATGGATCACCCCAATCACAGCGCAACTACAGCTGCCAATGTGTGTGTGTGTGTGTGTAAATATATATATATATATATTTATATTTTTATATATATATATATATATATAGCTATATATATATATATATATATATATATATATACATATATATATATATATATATATATATATATATATATATATATATATATATTGTGTGTGTATGTGTGTGTGTGTGTGTGAGTGTGTGTGTGTGTGTGTGTGTGTGTGTGTGTGCGCGGTAACAAGGTTGCCAACAGGAAAGCACTGCCGAGTATTTAAGTATACATGAGAAAGAGGAGAAGGAAGAGGAAAGGAGGAGGAGAATAAAAAGGTGTAGGGTGTACGCGTGATTAAGTACACGCAGGGAGGGGAAGGAGGAGGAGCAAGTGTACCAAGAGTGTAGCATAAGAAATATCTTCGTTTACTGTACACTTCCAGAGAGAGAGAGAGAGAGAGAGAGAGAGAGAGAGAGAGAGAGAGAGAGAGAGAGAGAGAGAGAGAGAAATTGAACCCACCTGAGGCAAGCAAGGGTATATAATACGAGGCTGACAAAGACGAGAGTGGTGAGCACAGCCACCCAGGTGCAGGGGTTGAGGGGGCGAGCTAGACTGTGCCATCGGGGGAGGTGTCCGGCGTTGGGGCCGAGGAAGCATGCCGTCTGCAAGAAGATTTACACAGATTTACATATTTATTCAGACCACATAAATCCTGTGGTCCAGACTAGGTGGTCTCTCCTCATATCTTTGCGAAATTGCAACAAAACAAACTTTCTAATAGTCAACAAGACTGCATTTCAGCTCTAATGTGCAATTCAGCTCTAGTGAATGTTAAGTTTTAGGAAACGGCGGTCGATTTTGTTTTTAAATGAATCAGTCGTGTTGCACCGAACTACTAAACTACGTGCTACACCTTTGATGAAGAAAAAAAATGCTGCAGTATGAATTTATTTGTTTACACTTCAGTTGTGTGCCGTTATTTCTTGTTCGAGAGGTGTAATCTATCATAAACAAAAATTGATTCACATTCGTAAGCCGTTAGGTATTTTAAAACATCACTATTCCTTAGAGACGATGTTTCTCAAGAGATAACATGTTTAGATATGGAAGCCTTACATCGTAAGATTTCTTTTGCAAGGAAAGATTGTTTTACTTGCCGTACGTTGAACACGTTATAATTTTGCAACGTCCTGTTTTAAATTACTGTATGCACTATTATGCCTTTATTTTTAAGCGATAATTTTCTTTTACTTGGCATTTTACTTACCCTGCCTTAAACACCTAATTCAGGAATGTCCTCATGTTGGGGAGATCAAAACTGTTCCGAATTTTTCAAAGGGGGTCTAAATAAACTATTGTACACTACTAATATTATATCTTTATTCTTGAATGAGAAGTTTCTTATAATTAAAAGTCAACATTCTGTTCGCTTTATTCGCTATTTTAATGCAATGCTAAGAGAATTTGCGGTTTGACGCAATTTTGATACTCAGACCCTCAAGACGCTGTCTTCATGAACCTGGCACTTATCTGTAAGAAAGGGCATCTCTCATCTGTCAGAACAGGCTAAGATTTAAAGATCCAAATCTTCTTGGAGACTTACCCTTTCTTGGTCGAAGAGGACCGAGTTACCAGTTGGTTGGCTCTCCATTAAAAGTTTGTAGATATATCGAAATATATTTTATATACCTAGGAGCAACAAGTCAGATTACACAAGATATATCTGGTAACCGAGGGAGGGAGATGACCACACCCTGTGACAGCCAGTTGTGATTTGCCTCTGATTATAGGTAAAGCTGGGAGCATACGTTATAGTTGCGCGTTACGACAGTGCTCATCACCGGCCCATTGGCCCTTTGAATCTGTGGTGGGAAATAACTTTTTAAACCTACACAGAGCCAGTGTAACATCGGGTTACCACAATTCACCTCCCCGTAGAAGGGGAGTTACCTTGTCGTGGTGACGGGGTTGAAGCTAAGTCGGCGGCACCCCCTACCGTGGTAGCTTGCCTGCCTCGATAGGGCTTGATGTCCGCTGACCTCGTGGACCAAGTGCTCCCTCTGATCACTAGTAGAGGAGGCCTACTTGTGATGTTGCCTGCGCCCGCCCTTTTACCACACAGGGCAGAGCTATTGTCTCCCCACGTGTTTGCCGTGCGTGGCGTCCCGTATACTCCCCGTGCCTTCCCATCTGGGAGTTGAGTCCACCGCGTGGCGGGGTGTAGTTCCCCTCGGTGGAAAACACGTTCCTTTGATGGGGGGATTGAGGAAAGACAGGTGGGTCAGTGTGGCCCCGCTAAATCGGCTGGTCATGTGTTGGCTAGGGTCAAGCGGTCGCTGCTAGGTGGGGGGAAGCAACGGACCCGCGGCCGCTATTAAACGCATGGCAGTGGCCGCGAATACTCCACATTGCCCCTGGGGCTGTTGAGTGCAGTCTGACACCAACGTCCAGCCTCCCCGTGTTGGGCTCCGTGGTGGGCCGGGGTGTGGGGTTTGGAATAGTAATATAAAGGGCATGAGCAATATAACTCCTCTGCCCCGGACTGCCTCTCTCCCTGACGTCCGCCTGTCCCACTATTCTTCCACAAGGTCCTCTTTCATCACCACTGTGCGGCATTTCATGGCTCCCGGTGGTGCTTCTGTGAAGTCTCTACCCCCTAGAGGGTCTACCCAAGACAAGTCCGTGCGACTAAAGCGTTCAGGGAATGATTCACGTAAACCTGGGGGGTCCCCAGTCTCCAAAATAGAAGTTATAACTGGTATATATGAGCCTGTGTTTTTTGAGAAGTACATTGTAGTCAAGTCTGTCGATGGCTGCACAATAAAAGACCACGTCATTTTGAAGTGCATGTTTCTCTGGTCAAGGCTTACGGGCGTGAGCCCAAGATCATGCCACAAGGGGACGGGAGCTTGTTGGTTGAAGTATCGTCACCAGAAGAGAGCTTAAAGCTCCGCGCCCTTACCTCCGTTCCGGGTGCATCAGTGTCCTGCTCTCCCATGCCACCATGAACCAATCTCGGGTGTTGTCTTTTCACGGGACCATCTCCGCTACTCAGAAGAAAGATTGGAAACGAACTAGAAAATTACGATGTGCCTTCAGTATGACGAGTGCAACGAAAAGTAGACGGAATACTCACACCTACACCAACCCTATTATTTACTTTCAGCCGATTAGTACTGATCAAGGCTGTCAAGCTGGCATGGCTAAATTTCAATGTGAAGCCCTATATCCTCAACCCCAGAAGATCATTTCACTTCAAAGCTTATTGTCACTTCACCCAGACCAATCGACCCTTGAAAACGGCCTTGAAAAATATGTGGACTGTGGCATGTTTACCCACGATGACAACTGCTCTGGCCCACTGCGGTGTTATCACTGTGGTGAGGCTTTGAAAGAAGCACGACTCATTTTCCTCATTTTCCAGTTGTATATCCTCACTTAATTCACAGACGCAGATGACACAGTGTGGAAGAGGGTACACAAAATAACAGGAAAGTTTTCATCAAGACCACCACCTACACTGAAAATCAACAGTAACATAATATCAGGGAGCGCCGAAGTTGCCGACACCATAGCCAGTGCATTTGCTGCTGTGTCTCAGCGGGGATCTAGACCTGAAGCACGCCGGCACATGAAAGAACAGGAGAGACGCCTGGTAGAGTCTTCATCCCTCAACACTGAAATATACAACGTTCCCTTCTCCATGCGGGAACTACAATCACCTCTTACCCTTTGCAACGACACCTCGCCGGGTCCCGAAAACATCCCATATGCCATGATCCGATACCTTAGTCCTGCTCCAAATATACAACTCAGTTTGGCACACAGGCATCATACCAGGTGAGTGGTGCAAAGCCATTGTCCTTCCCATCTGTAAACCTGGGAAGGATGGTTCACAGCCCTTACACTACCGATCAATTGCACTAACATCCTGTCCATGTAAACACTTCGTTAACATGGTAAACTTCCGCCTGGTACACCATCTAGAGAACAATGGCCATCTGACTCCTTACCAGTCAGGGTTTTGAAAAATGAGATCTACAGTAGACGCTCTCGTACATCTCGAGTCAGTTATTTGCCGCTCGTTTGCAGACAGACAAAACATGGTGTGATTCTTTTTTGACCCCGTCAATGAGGAGTCACCTTGTCGTGGTGACGGGGCTTTAACCGAGGTCGGCGTCACCACCTACCATGGTGGCATGCCTACCTCGATAGGGCTCGATGTCCGCTGACCTCGTGGACCAAGTGCTCCCCCCTCATCACCGGTAGTGTAGACCTACTGTTGATGTCGCCTGGGCGCGCCCTTTTATAACCTAAGGAAGGGCTATTGTCTCCCCATGTGTTTTCCCGTATACTTCCCGGAGTTGAGTCCACCGCGGGGAGGGATGTTGTTTCCCTCGGTGGGCAACACGCTCCTTTGGTGGAAGGGGTGGCGTAAGACGGGTGGTTCAGTGTGGCCTCGCTGAATCAGTCGTCTGGTCATGGGTTGCCTAGGATCCAGCAGTCACTGACAGGTGAGCGGAAGCAACGGTCCCGCGGTTAAACGCCTGTCATTGGCCGCGTATACCTCCCCCTTACCCCTGGGGCTGCTGGGTGCAATCTGGCCCCAACGTCCAGCCTCCCCTTGTTGGGCTCCGTGGTGGGTGGGGGTGTGGGGAAGTGAATCTTCAAATATAGTGTTTGAGTATTATTACACCTCTCCCCCGGCCTGCCTCTCTTCCCGACGTCCGCCAGTCCCCGAATACTCCCACACGGGGAGTATTGTCTCTCTCTCATCGCCACGTTAGAGCTTTTCACGGCTCCTGGTGGTGCCTCTGGGAAGTCCCTACTCCCTAAAGGGTCTGCCCAAGACAAATCAGTGCCACAAAAATGTCCACGGAATAGTTCACGTATAGTTTAATTACGCTTGTTCTCGTGCTGTCAATGATAGAGAGGTAGCTCACAAAAGGTACCAGAGCCTTCAAACTAATGCTAATTATGAACTTTACATTTCTGCCCGAAATCGTGCCAAATCTATTCTCCGACTAACCAAAAATTCTTTCATTAATAGAAAATGCCAAAACCTTGCTTTCTCTAACTCTTCCCGTGACTTCTGGCTTCTAGCCAAAAACATCTCCTCCAACTTCACTTCTTCATCTTTCCCTCCACTCCTCAGTCCTGACGGCAACACTGCCGTCTCATCTATCTCTAAGGCTGAACTCTTCTCTCAAACTTTTTCTGAAAACTCCACTCTGGACGATTCTGGGCATATTCCTCCTACTCATCCCCCCTCTGACTCCTTTATGCCTGTTATAAAGATTCTTCAAAATGATGTTTTCTATGCCCTCTCTGGCCTCAATCCTCAGAAGGCTTATGGACCTGATGGAGTGCCTCCTATTGTCCTTAAAAACTGTGCCTCCGTGCTGTAACCCTGCCTGGTCAAACTCTTTCGCCTCTGCCTGTCAACATATAACTTCACTACTTGCTGGAAGTATGCCTTCATACAGCCTGTGCCTAAGAAGGGTGACCGCTCAATCCCTCAAACTACCGTCCTATAGCTTTACTTTCTTGTCTATCTAAAGCTTTGAATCAATCCTTAACCGGAAGATTCAAAAGCACCTTTCCACTTCTGACCTTCTATCTGATCGCCAGTATGGGTTCCGCAAGGGCGTTCTACTGGTGATCTCCTAGCCTTCTTAACTGACTCTTGGTCATCCTCTCTTAGCCGTTTCGGTGAAACTTTTGCTATTGGCTGGACATATCAAAAGCTTTTGATAGGGTCTGGCACAAATCTTTGCTTTCCAAACTACCCTCCTACGGTTTCTATCCTTCTCTCTGTACCTTTATCTCCAGTTTCCTTTCTGACTGTTCTATTTCTGCCGTGGTAGACGGTCACTGTTCTTCCCTTAAATCTATTAACAGTGGTGTCCCACAGGGTTCTGTTCTATCTCCCACTCTTTTCTGTTGTTCATTGATGATCTTCTTTCCAAAACGAACTGTCCTATCCATTCCTACGCCGATGATTCCACTCTGCATTACTCAACTTCTTTTAATAGAAGACCCACCCTACAGGAACTTAACGACTCAAGGCTGGAGGCTGCAGAACGCTTAGCCTCAGCCCTTACTATTATTTCCGATTGGGGCAAGAAGAACCTGGTGTCCTTCAACGCCTCAAAAAACAGTTTCTCCACCTATCCACTCGACACAATCTTCCAAACAACTATCCCCTATTCTTTGACAACACCCAGCTATCACCTTCCTTAACACTAAACATCCTCGGTCTATCCTTAACTCAAAATCTCAACTGGAAACTTCATATCTCATCTCTTACTAAATCAGCTTCCTCGAGGCTGGGCGTTCTGTACCGTCTCCGCCAGTTCTTCTCCCTGCACAGTTGCTGTCCATATACAGGGGCCTTGTCCGCCCTCGTATGGAGTATGCATCTCATGTGTGGGGGGGCTCCACTCACACAGCTCTTCTGGACAGAGTGGAGGCTAAGGCTCTTCGTCTCATCAGCTCTCCTCCTCATACTGATAGTCTTCTACCTCTTAAATTCCGCCGCAATGTTGCCTCTCTTTCTATATTCTATCGATATTTCCACGCTGACTGCTCTTCTGAACTTACTAACTGCATGCCTCCCCCCCTCCCGCGGCCCCGCTGCACTCGACTTTCTACTCATGCTCATCCCTATACTGTCCAAACCCCTTATGCAAGAGTTAACCAGCATCTTCACTCTTTCATCCCTCACGCTGGTAAACTCTGGAACAATCTTCCTTCATCTGTATTTCCTCCTGCCTACGACTTGAACTCTTTCAAGAGGAGGGTATCAGGACATCTCTCCTCCCGTATTTGATCTTGCTTTCGGCCACCTCTTTTGTCTCTTTTTTAGGAGCAGCGAGTAGCGGGCTTTTTTTTAATTACTGTTTTCTTTTTTTGTGTGCCCTTGAGCTGCCTCCTTTGTTGTAAAAAAAAAAAAAAAAAGTCCTGGCCACAGAGGGGTAGACCCACCACAAATTGCAAATTTTCTGACCCATACATTTTCTGAAAAATTACACTCCAAGGAGTAATATATTAAAAGTTTACCCAAAAAAAATGTGGAACACCCTTATTTGGGGGGTAAACCAAAATGGCTGCGAGAGTCCGAAAAATCTTATTTTTTCCACATCTTTCCACCTAATTCATGCAGTTTTGTTCTGTATTGTAATATACTGGCACATGTAATTACTTCATGTTGTTATTTCCTTGCCCTTTAAGCTGGGCAGTAAAAAAACAGTGAAATATTTACATATATAATGCTCTTTTCAGTACCGTACACATAAGACATGAAGTTAGGTATACAGTCCATTTATCAATTCACAGCAATTCACATACTCTTAATTAGTGTAGTTCAGACATGATAAATCAAGGCATCAGTATCATCAGAGTCACAATCTTCCATTAAAAAAGAATTTGAGCATGAGTCAAGGCATTCACCACATGCAATTGTACAGTCTAAATCAGACTTCCGGCATGTGCACCGAAGTGTGGCACAGCCAGTCCTATACTTATAGACAATCATTTCCAGGAACTGAGATGGAGCTGGAGGTTGTCTGTCATCAATGCCACAAGTCTACCTTTACTAACATGCCTACCCCACTGCTCAGGTGGTACACCAGTCTTGTAATCGAGCCACACCTGCACTTGTTGGTATACCCTGAGGCTGTGGAACTTTGCTGATGATGATGTGGGAGGAAGAGAGCATGGGTCTACTGCAACGGTACTCCTTGCTGTTTTCCCACCAAATTTTTGGTACCTGAGATCATCCAGGTTGTCATTTTGTCCTCCATTGTACATGGCAATCAGAGCTGAGTTTCCCGATCTCTCAACATTATTTGCATTTGCACAGCATGACATAAAAGTAGCTGCAGCTTTTCTTAAGTTTTCATCACTGTTAAGCTTGGTAACACCTTTCAGTTTGTGTTGTGGCATGGATAACCACGCCCTGGCCCTGGCCCTGTGCGATGTTACCACTGTGGTGAGCCTCACCTTGTTTCATCAAAGGAATATAAGTACTTTACATAAGAACATACGAACGTAAGGAGTCTGCAAGAGGCCGGTTGGCCTATACAAAGCAGCTCCTGTACACTCAACCCCACCTCACCTCACCATCCATGGCTTTATCTAATCTCTTCGAATGTATCTACATATGGTATTGGCACCCACAACATGACTGCCAAGCCTGTTCCACTCATCCACCACTATTGGTGAGCCAATTCTTGCCTTTGTATTTATTAAATCTGAGTATGTCTAACTTAAAACCGTTGTTACATGTCCTACTTGGCTCTTTACAATCAAAACCATATTGCCATCCCATTTATTAAAGTCCTTCAGCCGTTTAAAGACTTCAATCATGTCTCCTCGCAACCTTCGCCTTTCTAGAGTGTAGATTTAGATGCTTCAGCCTGTCTTCATAAGGCAAGTTTCTCACCCCCTGAATCATCTTTGTCATCCTCCTCTGTATAGATTTTAACATCTTGATATC
The DNA here is from genome assembly GCF_024679095.1 of Eriocheir sinensis. Lineage (NCBI taxonomy): Eukaryota > Metazoa > Arthropoda > Malacostraca > Decapoda > Varunidae > Eriocheir > Eriocheir sinensis. The sequence continues at coordinate 176,552 of NW_026112169.1, read as the reverse complement.
CATTCTATAGTAGGGGGACCAGAACTGAACTGCATAATCGAGATGAGGTCTAACTATTGCTAAGTAAAGTTTGAGGATTACTTCAGCGCTCCTATTGCTTACGCTCCTTGAGATGAAACCAAGTACTCTGTTTGCCCGATTTTTAGCCTGAATGCATTGAGCCCTAGGACGGAGGTCAGCGCTCACTAGTACTCCTAAGTCTCTCTCACTCCCAGACCTGCTTAGAGGAGTACCATTTAAGGAGTAAATGTGTGAGGGGTTATTCCTACCTACACTCAGAATGCTACACTTCCCGACACTGCATTCTATCTGCCACTTCCCCGCCCAATCATATAGTCTGTCAAGCTCACCCTGGAGAACGCTAGCGTCCCTGTCTGATTGGATTACTCTACCGATCTTGGTATCATCTGCGAACTTACTGACATCACTACTAATTCCTCTGTCCAAGTCATTGATGTAAATAATAAAAAGCAGAGGACCCAGCACCGACCCTTGTGGGACTCCACTAGTAACACTGCCCCATTCAGATTTTTTTTACCATTGATTTGCACTCTCTGCTTCCTATCACTAAGCCACGCCCTGATCCAGTTCAAAAATTTCCCATCTATGCCGTGAGCCTGTAATTTTAGTAATAGCCGGTGATGAGGGACTTTGTCGAACGCTTTACTGAAATATAGATATAATATGTAGAAGGGCAACAGGTTAGTAAGGAAAGACCTGCCCTCTGTGAACTCATGCTGTGAATCATGAATTAAACAATGCTTCTCTAGATGGTCCCGAATGCTCCCGGCAATAATTGACTCCAACATCTTTCCTACATCTGATGTTAAGCTAATTAGGCGATAATTTGAAGTGGCTGACTCGTCTCCCTTTTTTAAAATCGGCGTAACATTAGCTACTCTCCATTGATTGGGCACATACCAATAATTTACCGACATCTTAAAGATATTGGTAATTGAGCCACTGAGGACCTCCTTGCACTCTTTCAGAACTAATGGGAATATTTCGTCTGGGCCCGGCGATTTGTTTTTCTTCAGCCAACCAGTCTCATCCTGGACTAATTGCCTAGTGATGATCACATCCCTCAACTTGTCGTTCTCTTCGCCCTCATATACCTGAACTCTCTCCGGAATGGTTGTTAGATTTTCCTGCGTGAAAACTGAAAGGAAATTGTCATTCATCATTTGATTCATATCTTCTCCATTCTCAACGAGCTCACCTGTGTTTGTTTTCAACAGTCCATTCTCCATTCTCAACGAGCTCACCTGTGTTTGTTTTCAACAGTCCAATTCTGTCCCTTGTTTTCGTTCTGCACAATTTGAAGAAGCCCTTGGGATCGCTCTTGGCCTAGTTGGCTACCCTAATCTCATAATTTCTTATTGCTAGGCGGGTGTTCCTCTTCACCAACCTGGCTAGCTCAACATACCTACCCCTGAGGTGGGTTTCTCCGTTCTTTATTTTCCTATAAATTCCTCTCTTCAAGCCAATCTCATGCTTGAGTCTGTGGGCCATCCATTTAGGGTCGTTATTTTCCTTCCTACGTGCTTGGTAAGGGATATGCTGTCTCTGGCCCTCTGCAATTACTCTCACTAAATTAATGTAGGTCATTTCTACATGATTCCCCTGTCTTTCCGGTTCCAACCCTGAGATCTGGCCCTCATCTAGCCCTAAGGTTCCCCAATTTACCTCCTCAAGGTGTCTTCTGAGCCCCTCATAATCATCTCTTCTAAAGACAGGCACCAACACAGGGTTGAGTTCATGGGTCACCGCCCAGTCTAATTTAAACCTAATTTCCTTGTGATCACTGTCACCTAATTCTCCCCCAACATCTAGCTCACTGATCATATTCTCGTTGTTAGTTAGGACTAAGTCTAAAATGTTATTTCCTCTGGTGGGGTCACTCACTGTCTGCTTGAGAAAATTTTCTTGTATTACTTTCACAAAATCCTCAGATTCTAGATCACCCACCACGCCTTCCCAGTCTATATTCCTATAGTTAAAATCCCCTATTATGCAGACATTTTTGCTCCTGCTCGCCCTACCTACCTCTTGTAGGAATATATCAGTGTCCTGCCTGCTAAGGTTGGGAGGCCTGTAAAGAACCCCTAGAATTAGTTTGTCTTTCCCTTTGTGGATGTCCACCCAAACCGATTCTGAGTTGCCATTTGTTTGAACAGAGTTGTTAGCGGAACATTTAAGTGTGTCTTTAATATAAAGTGCCACCCCCACCACCCTCCCTTTCTTCCCTTTCTATCTCTGTGAAACATCTGATAACCATCGATCTCATACTCTGACATGGAGTTTTATGTTTGCAGAGTCCACCCATGTATCCGTGATGGCTATGATGTCGAATTTCTCGACACATGCTTTCCCCCTCAGTAGATCTATCTTGTTCCTGAGACTCCTACTGTTGGTGTAATAAGCCGTTAGACCATCCTTTCTTACATTCTTTCGATTACTCTTGCGCCCCGTAGTCCCAGTCTGCGATGCATAGCCACTGATGTTAGGCCCTTCCCCCTCGCCTTCTTTAAAAGTCCTGTAGGGTGCTAAGTGATCGCTCGAGGGAGTCAGCTAGAACCTCTACCCCCTGGAGTGACAAGTGCACACCATCCTTAGCATACAAGGTGCCCTTCTCGTAAAAGAGGTCCCAGTTATCAATGAAAAGCCAACCATTTCGCTTACAGTGAGCCGCCAGCCTGCTGTTTACTGGAAAGCCATCCTTCATCTTTGCAAAATATCACAAACGGCCGGCTTCCCCCCCGAAGTCTCTCACTTTGGCAAATGTTTCCGTAAAGCGCCTAAATATCTCTTCGCTTCCCACTCTACCGATACCATTGCCACCGAAACTGCAGAAGACGATTGGCTGAGTACTTTCCCCCGCTAAAATAGCCTCAATCCTGTCAGAAACGTGCTGTAAATCTGCCCCGGGAAAGTAAACTCTAAGTCTATTGCCCTTATCCTTTGAACAAATGTATCTGTCAATGAACCTGACTTGACTGTCCCCAACAACTAAGACCTTCCTAGGCACGGCACCAGAAGCGGGAAGAGAAGCTGAAACAGGAGGAAGGGGCGGGTGGAGAGAGGAGGTGCTAACAGGGTGGGTGGCTGTGGCGGAAGAGTTAGGGGGAGGAAACATGGAAACATGGAAATGCAGGCAACTGAAAGCCTATTGGCTCATTACGAGGTCGCCCGCTTGGGTGATTTAATCTGCTCGACCGCCACTTGGGGCTTGGTGAGCAGATGAAAGCACCTCGATATTGAGGAGCAGATGGAAGCCCCTCGTTATTCAGTTTACTCCCGACGCAGCGAAATGACGGTCGATTCTATATTTGAAGGAGTTGATGGTATTCGCATTTACTACTTCTGAGGGAAGATTGTTCCAGTGGCGGATGACTCGGTTTGAAAAGAAACTCCTTCCAATGTCTGTGTTACATCGACTCGACTGAATGGGTAAACCGTTATTTCTAGTTCTTGAGTTGGTTTGCAGTTCAAAGAATTTGGAGTAATCGACGTTATTGAACTTTTTTAGATACTTGAAGACTTGAATCATATCCCCTCGTAGGCGTCTTTTCTCCAATGTAAAGAGATTGAGTCGCTTGAGTCGTTCCTCTTACGGTTGAGCCCTGAAGGTTGGAATCATCTTTGTGGCGCGTCGTTGAATCCTTTCCAGTAAAGCAATGTCCTTTCTGTAGTTGGGAGACCAGAACTGCACTGCATACTCGAGGTGCGGTTTTACCATGGAATTATACAAGAATAGCATCACGTCTGGTGTTTTACACTCGAAGTTCCTCGCTATGAACCCGAGCATAATGTTGGCCTTGTTTTATGCTCTTTTACAGTGATTCGCGTGTTTCAGGTCACTGCTGATAGTGACTCCAAGATCCTTTTCCTCCTGCATCGCTTGCAGAGGTCTCCCATTCATGATGTATGTGTGGTTACTATTTTGGGACCCAATGTGCATGACTTTGCATTTGTCAACATTAAAAGACATTTGCCATTTTTCCGACCATTCGATAATGTGATTGAGGTCTTTCTGAATGATTTCGCAGTCGGTCTTTGTGAGGGCCTCTCCACCCACCTTGGTGTCATCTGCAAATTTCGATATTGTGGATTTCAGTCTTGATTCTAGGTCATTGATATATATGATAAAGAGGATGGGTCCCAGCACTGACCCTTGAGGAACTCCACTAGTGACTGGAAGCCAATCGGAAGGCTGTCCGTTGAGTGGTACTCGTTGTTTTCTGTCGGTGAGCCAATCTCTTATCCACGCGATCAGATTGGCTCCAATCTCTTATCCACGCGATCAGATTGGCTCCGATGCCCGCCGAGTGCAGTTTCTTAAGGAGTCGCTCGTGGGGTACCTTGTCGAAGGCTTTCTGAAAGTCCAGGTATATAACATCACTGGGGATGTGGGCATCCCAGTTCTTATATATACCTTGGAAGAAGTGTAATAAATTCGTTAGGCAGGAGCGCTTGTTTCTGAAGCCATGCTGGGTGTCGGAGATTATATTATTGTTTTCTAGAAACTTAACAAGTTTATCTCTAATAATCTTTCGAGTATTTCCGGGACCTTGTTTAGTTGAACTGACCGGTTGAATATGTTAGTGAGTGGTTGAAGTATTTGTTGTTTCAGCTCTTTTAATAACCGCGGGGACAAACTGTCGGGTCCCGTTGACTTGTTCGTGTCGAGTTTGTCCAAGTACTTTTTTACTTCTTGGTCGCATATTGAGTTAATTTCCAGCGGCGTGATCTCACTCGGCGGCTCAGGACCCTCGGGAATGGTTTCGATGTCCTCGACTGTGAATACGGATGCGAGGTTACTGTTGAGGATTCTGGCCATCTGTTTACTGTCCTAAGTTACAGATTCAGTCTCGTCTGTCAGGGGACCAATACTGGATTTTACTTTCTTTTTCGATCTTATGTACGTGAAGAATTTATTGGAGTTAGTTTTGATTTCGCGCGCTATTTGCTTTTCATAGTTGCGTTTGCTACTCCGAATAAGGCTGCGACAAGCTCTGAGGCTGTTGTGGTACTGTGTGCTGGCTTCGGCCGTAGCATTCTCTTTCATCAAATTATAATTCCTTTTTTTTAGGTTTACTGCCCTATTTATTTCTCTGGTCATCCACGGTGGACCTACGGCCCCATTTACTCGCCTGGATTTCGTAGGCACTGTAGCCTTCTCTACTTGCAACAGCTTATCTTTGAAGACGTTCCACGCGTTGCCGATTGTATTGTCGGTGATGCCAAGTTGGTCCCACGTCGTAGGGGGAAGCAGCGCACGGGCTAAGTTGAAATTTCCTGTTTTGTAATCTGGTATCACTGACGGATTATCTACGAGTTTGTGACATATATTGATATTAAAACGGATAAAGTGGTGATCGCACCCATTAAGTTTCTCACCAACTGTACAGTCGCGAATGAGGTCGGGGTCGCTTACTAATACCAGATCCAGCAGATAGTTTTCTCTTGTTGGTTGAGTTACAACTTGAGTGAGGAACGAATCCTCCACCATTTCTATAAGCCTGTTACCCTCGATCTCCAGTCATCAGTCCCCAGTCAATGTTAGGGCAATTAAAATCCCCAATTATAATTGCTTCATTGCTTTGTGTTAGAGAGTGAATCTCTTCGTAGAGGGCAGTGTCATCGGCTGCCTGTTGTTTCGGAGGCCTGTATACGGTTGCAAGTGTTAGTTTCTTGTTATTTGCTGTTATTTCCACGTAGACAGAATCGTATTTCTCTGCGTCCTGTTTGTCTATTTTTATGGCAGGGAGTGTACTTTTTTACGTAGCAAACTCCTCCTCCTCCTTTCTTGTGCTTTCGACTTTTGTGGAAGCTTTCGTACGCAGGGAATGACAGTTCGGATTCTAGATAAGTAGAGTTGGCCCAAGTCTCTGTGATGGCTACCACATCTGGTTTCTCTGTTGCAATACACGCCCTAATTTCGTCCTTTTTGGGTATTAAACTACGTGCATTTGTGTACATGATAGAAATGTGGCCGTGACGAGTTGTACCAGTTCGCTTGTCGGAGGCGTCGTTAGTTACACAGTTTCTTGTGAGTCGCACTGACGCTACGGGTTGGTTGATCAAGGGCTGCCTTTGCCCCGTCCTCGCCCGCCGTAATTTTAAAGGCTATTCGAAAAGCTTTTCCTGCCTCGTCCAGAAGCCTCCCGAAACGCGCCAACCCAACCTCATTCAGGTGTAGTCCATCGTTCCAAAACAAGTCTGGGCGCTCAAAGAAGTGGTGCCAGGCAATTGTAAACGCCACGCCTTCGTCGTCACAAATTTCCTTCAGACTAGTATTGATGTTGCTCGCTTTGCTGTTGAAGCTGGCGTTAGTGCTGATTCTGGGTAGAATTCCAGAGACAATGACGTGAGGGGACTTGGTCTTGTAACGCCGAATGACCTGACGGTATTTTGATAGTAGGGCCTGAGTTTGAGTAGACTGAACGTCATTTGTCCCCGCGTGAATCAATTAAACTGTGTCTTCCCTCGCGAGTTCCGTGACAGCATCGACAGCTGAAGTAATATCGTCCAATTTGGCTCAATGCCCGCGTGTCTGTATTCACCTGCGGAGAGAGGTGTCTGAGAGGAGGAGGGAGGAGGAGGAGGGAGGAGGAGGAGGAGGAGGAGGAGAGGAAAAGGGGAGGAGGAGAGAGAAGAGGAGAGGAGGGAGAGAAGAAGTGTGAGGAGGGGAAGAAGGGGAGAAGAGGAAGAAGAGAATGAGAAAGAAAGGTGTGGCAAGAGGAGGTGGAGGGGGAGGAGGAGGAAGGGAGGAGAAAGAGAAGGGGAAGAGCAGAGGGGGGGGGAGGGAGGGAAGGAGAGTGTTGGGGAGGACGACGTTGGGGAGGACGGCAGAGAGAGCAGAGATGGAAGAGGAAGAGGGAGGAAGGGGAGGGAAAGAAGAGAGGGTGCAGGAGGAGGAGGAGGAGGGGAAGAACACGAGTCCAAGGAGGAAAGGGCAGGGAGGAGACTGGGCTGGGTGGTGCTGTAGTGCGGAGGGGTGAGGGGGGACAGCAGAGAGGGCGAGGTGGAGGCGGCAGGGAGGTCAGCTGGTGATCGCGCAGGAAGGGTCACGGGTTACCAATCAGGTCTTTTAGTTCAGCGAGCTGCTGTGAGAGGCCTCAATAATACCCTCCAGTTTTAATATTTTACTCTCGTCCTGGCTTGCTTTGACACATAATCTACATTTATCGGTTTTTTTCATTCTTGACACGAAAATACTGTGGAGCCTGACGCAAGCGACATTCGGGGCAGGTTTAAAGGCGAGAAGGCATCTCGTCTCTTGTTGTCTGGGTCAATGGGGGTGACGCGGCTTTTAAATCGTCCCCATTGATTTGTCGTCTCCGACCAGGTGCACGTGGGTTATTTTTGTCGACACGGAAACTTTCCTACATGCCAGAACACACGCACGGCTATTAACAACACGCACGGCTAACACGGGGATGCTTGAATAATATGAAAGTATGAAATATGAAAGTATGTGTACATTGATGTGGGCGAAGAGGTAGTGGTATTGTTGGAGATAGCGCCTAGCTGGACAAAGCAAAGTGTTATGAGTATAAAATACTAGAATAACACTTAGCGAGTAGTAGGCGTTGACCGTAACAGCCTCAGAAGCACAGACCGCCACAAGGCCACAGGGTAGCAGCACAACGGAAAGGACAGCAACAGTAGGAGGGGGAAGAGGCACAGCCAGTTTTGGTGAGAAGAGCAGAGTGTTGGGTAGTAGTAGTTGTTCATTCACAGCAGCAGCACTACAAGAACAGAAACATCCTCAGGAACCGCTTGGTAATAGAAAGGAAAGCCAAAGCGCCGAAGCACAGAGAACTCCAGACTGGAGGCTGCAGAACGCTTAACCTTGTGTCCTTCAATGCCTCAAAAACTCAATTTATCCACCTATCAACTCGACACAATCTTCCAAACACCTATTCCCTATTCTTCGACAACACTCAGCTGTCACCGTCTTCAACACTAAACATCCTCGGTCTATCCTTAACTTAAAATCTCAACTGGAAACTTCATATCTCCTCTCTCGCTAAATCAGCTTCCTCGAGGTTGGGCGTTCTGTATCGTCTCCGCCAGTTCTTCTCCCCCGCGCAGTTGCTATCCATATACAGGGGCCTTGTCCGCCCTCGTATGGAGTATGCATCTCACGTGTGGGGAGGCTCCACTCACACAGCTCTTCTGGACAGAGTGGAGTCTAAGGCTCTTCGTCTCATCAGCTCTCCTCCTCCTACTGATAGTCTTCTACCTCTTAAATTCCGCCGCAATGTTGCCTCTCTTTCTATTTTCTATCGATATTTCCACTGACTGCTCATCTGAACTTGCTAACTGCATGCCTTCCCCCCTCCCGCGGCCCCGCTGCTCACGACTTTCTACTCATGCTAATCCCTATACTGTCCAAACCCCTTATGCAAGAGTTAACCAGCATTTTCACTCTTTCATCCCTCACGCTGGTTAAACTCTGGAACAATCTTCCTTCATCTGTATTTCCTCCTGCCTACGACTTGAACTCTTTCAAAAGGAGGGTATCAGGACACCTCTCCTCCCGAAATTGACCTTTCTTTCAGCCACCTCCTTTGATTCTTTTTGGGGAGCAGCGAGAGGGCCTTTTTTATTGTTTTTGTGTGCCCTTGAGCTGTCTCCTTTGTTGTAAAAAAAAAGCTGACACATGTGTACCCTGAGGCTTGGGCAGGGTCAACATACGCAACAAGAAACGGGTGTCCTTTGATGAGGCGAAAAAAACTTGCCCTCACCAAGATGTCCAGCCCCGGTATAGAATATGCCGCAGCATCTAATGCCCATCCTCATCACCGTTCTACCATTGCTAAGTTTGTTTCTCCCACAACTCAGTTTCGTCTGAAAAGGCCGTTTCATCCCTCCAGACGCTTGATGATGGCCACAGTGAGCCCCATCAGGAGAAGGGCACGCGCAATGAGGAGTTCCTTGGGGACACCCCTCCTGCTAAAGTGCCTTTGCCAGCGCCCGCTTCTGGGTCGCTGGAAGAACCCCGGGTGCTGGCAGCGGCCGCCACCCCTGCACCAGCGGCTCCGGCTGACCCTCAGCCGGTGACTGCAGCTGGCCAAGGTCACGGTGTGGCCCTGCCGGCGCCCGTGTCCTTCGCCTCCGGACAGTCTGTGCCGGAAACTCCACCCAGGTCTCCCTCCCTTGTCGCTTCGTCGGAGTGGCGGAAGGTTTGTTGGAGCAAGGTGAGAAAGTCACCGGCAGGAGCAGTAGGCCGGGGAAAATTAGGCCCTCCCCGGCCGGTCATGTCGGCCATTGTGCCGAAAAAGAAAATAGTGCTGGGGCCAATGACTCTAAGAGACACTGTTAGAAACATACGCTCCCCTCCCCCCCCCACCCACCACACGCAATCACAGTGCCATATACTCGCCAGCAGATCCCACACAAGCTCACTGAAGAGGTCCTTGTCTCTTTGTGGTATGGATGTAATTGGAGAAATGTAATTATTAACTTGCAGCATGTATCGTTTGCTTGATGAAAGATTGAATTATTCACTGATTCATGAAGCCTCGAAATAGTGAGCTCATAGGTGTGTTGGTAATGAGCGCAGCGCTGGCAGGCAATTGCCTCCAGCCGATTGTACCGTCGACGTCAAGCAAAGAGTCCTGAGCTGTCTGCGCACACATACCTCGCCGAATTAGATGCAGTGCTCCGAGGGGTTAACCTTGATGTTGTCTGGAAGGTGAAAAAGTTGGTGCTGATGACTGATTCGAAGACTGTATACCACTGGATGACGGACGCTGTCGGTAAAGTCGCGGCTGAAGACTAAGGCTGCCAGCGAAATACTTATCCGCCGGCGTCTGCAGACGATAAAAGACGTCATCAGTGAATGCGGGCTGAGTCTGTAAGTTCAGTTCGGCACTTCATCTGAAAACAAGGCCGACGTGTTAACCAGAGTGCCGATAAAGTGCCTGGCTTCTGCAACCGTCCAGTCGGTCTGCGGGGCTGTATCTACCGTGTCTGATGGTGAGATGGCTAATATCCACAGCACTAGTGGGCATCCAGGCATTAAGCGCACGCTGTACTTCTGCAGGAGGCTCTTTCCATCTGTCACCCGAGCGTAGGTGCTAAACGTCGTGGGTAACTGCGAAGCCTGCCAATCCATTGACCCGGCACCCGTAAAGTGGGAAAGAGGATCACTGGGAGTAGCGGATTGCTGGGACAGAGTCAGCATGGACATCTGCCACGTCGGAGACCAGCATTACCTGACGCTGATAGACTGTGGCCCATCTCGGTACGCCATATGGAGAAGACTGAAGGGAGAAGATGCAGCGTGTGTCATTGAAAGCTGGAGTCAGTGTTTTACGAGCGTGGTGCACCGAAAGAGTTGCTGACCAACAACGCCACCAGCTTCCGTACTTCGATGTTCAGCGAGTTTGCCAGCCTCTGGGGAATAAATGTAACGTACCGCTGTGCAAACGTTCTTTCAGGCAACGGAATTGCGGAGCGATGTCATCGGTCAGTTAAGACCATAGCAGCGGGAAATGCTGCTCTGTTGAATAAGCTGTCTACCGCTACAACACAATGCCACGAAGTGACGACCCTTCCTCCGCGCCAGCCAACTGCATCTTCAGGTACGAGGTCAAGCTGCTCGACATGCATGCGAGCATGACCGGTCTAAGGATGCACGGCATCAGCTCAGGTAGGCGACAGAGTGTGGGTCCGCCATCCCAGCAGAAGTCGGAACAATAACAAAAATAGTCTCCCCACAGAATGTTGAAGTTGACAACATGCCGCGCCACGTGCGTGACCTGCGGCGTATCACGTCACCACCACCGGTCGTGGAGTCGATGAGGATGATTACATGGACGCCGATGACTACTGAAAACACTACAGCGGATTGCGTAGAGAGGCCGACTACAGATGAAACAAAAGTTGCGAGGGAGAATGGAGAGGAACCGGAACGGCCCCTGCCGCGCCGCAGCTCAAGAGAACGCCGACCCGTCGTCCCTTTTCAGTATTGTGACTTGCCTTAGGATCAAGCGGGAGTTGTATGCATATAACGGAATCTTTTTTTCATTATGTATAACGTTTCATAGGGACAAGTGATCTTTAGGATCAGGGGGGAGTGTGATATGGATGTAAGTGGAGAAATGTAATTATTAACTTGCAACATGTATCATTTGCTCGATGAAAGATTGAATTGTTCGCTGATTCATGAAGCCTCGAAATACTGAGCTCATAGGTGTGTTGGTAGTGAGCGCAGCGCTGGCAGGCAGTTGCCTCCAGCCGATTGTACCGTCGACGTCAAGTAAAGAGTCCTGAGCTGTGTGCCGGATGTTTTGACTTTGCTCCACCCCGTACCTGACTTTGCCATCGTTCACGACACTCTTCATCTCAATAATATGGCATACTCCGCTGTCCTAACACTCCATTACATGCCGATGCTGCTCAAATTCATATAAAACCTACACACTCGTTTTTTTTTTCCAACCCAGCACACCAGTCAATCGGCAAGACCTCCTGACACTGCTACGCCAGTTTCCCTCACCCATCTTAACCCGTGAGATGCTACCCCGCCCTATGGGGCGGATGGTGGGCAGATGCCCGCCAGCCCAAATTGGCCGACGTGTTTTAACAATCTTTTGAGAAGTTATTACTAAGGAGACACCTGGCAACTTAACCTGTCGAGGGCAGGTTTGTATAAATTATTGCGCCTTAAAGCAGCAAACTTTTTTAAAATACATGGTAACATGTACAAAATAAGTGTAAACGTAAACGAGAACTCTTGAAACATGTTATGTAATACATATAAAACATACATAATAACATTGAAAAATAGATGGAAACAATAAAAACATGAAAATACAACAGGTAAATACAAGTAATACATATTAAGAAAGACAAACACATAATCAGAGAGAGAGAGAGAGAGAGAGAGAGAGCGGTGGTTGTTTAAGACAGGGGAGTGTAGAGAGAGAAAAGGAGGTATGGGAGGTACGGAGCGCGGAGAGAGACAGAGGGGGGGCTTGTACAGTACATTTTCTAATTAAAGTGCCACACAGGACATGCCATCAATGAAGTAACGAGGCTAATGTCTTAAGGGCTGTCTGTGTCTTGCAGGACACACTCGCAGGACCGAGTAGCAGTCAGCACCCACCGACGTGTGGGTGTCGCACCAGGATGACATCTAAATTATTGTCTGTGAGACTAAAGTCTGAAACACTGAGCAAGGGCCGACCCTGTGGCAGCATGTCCCTGACCGAGGGACACTCGAGGCAGTAGTGGTGCAGACTATTGGCGTTGGGCGCGTCGCACAGCTTGCAGTCGGAAAAGTGAGGAATGTCACAGCCGCAGACACTTACCACACTGGTCGGTATCGAAGTCGAAGTCGAGCAGCCACAATGTTATGCCTACGAACCATCAGACCGTGTCAGCGATACTTTGGTAGGGAGAAACGGAAGTGGTCAGAGTGCTGGATAGATACACTGTGAGGCCTCTCAGCCTCCGTGCGGTGGTGTGTGGAGTGAAGAGCTGCTGCGTGTATCGTTCTTTTGTCGTAGCGGGGGGAGGGTGTGGCGCCGTCGGGCAGGGGGAGTCGACATGCGTCCATTGCTAGGAGATCCACCTGGTCGTTGGCTGCAATGCCAGCATGGGAGGAATCCATGCGAAGTGAACGTTGAGGAACTATCCTGAGCTGAGACTAACTGACACAAGATTTGTTGAACTTGGCAGCGATGAGTGGGTTGTGGAGCCGAGAGGGCTTGAAGGGCTGACTGAAGTCACACAAGATCACGCCATGCAGTTGGCGTTCGCAGAGAAAGTAACGGCCAGCAGGAGTCCCCGTAACTCGCAGTAGGTGGAGCTGGACGAATTAGGCAGCCTGCGGCCAACCCAGCCTCCTCCGGTGGCTCTACGTCAGGCAGTACATAGCGCACCCGCACTGCCATCTGGCTGCACGGAACCGTCCACGTAAAAATGGTGCGCAGCAGGACAGAGGAGGACACCGCACTGATGTGCTCCAGTGCCATTTGTTTCTGCAGTGGTGGTGGGTCCGCCTTGGTAGTGGGTGTGAAGGTGACTTCTGGCGTGGAAATCCTCCAGGAGGTGGACCATGATCAACCTAAACCACGGGAACACGCAGGTCAAGGCGCTGCAGGGGTGGAGTACACTGTGTTGACAGGGTGAGGACGCCGGGACGAAGTGGAGGGCGGGGCGCAGTGTGGTCAAGTGATGCTCTCAGGACGTGAGAATAGTGCGGAGTAAGATGGGAGAGTGGAGGCAGTTAACACTGAAGGAGGAGACATTGGCGTATATTCTCTCTTTAACTGGAGGAAGATCAAGCTCGGTTAGCATATTTACTATCTTGGTGGAAGTGGGACACCCAAGGATGTACCGCATCACTTTATTCTGGAATTTTTCTAAAAGGTTCTAGGGAGGTCTTGGAGAGCTGACTGAGGTTGGGAGAGATAGTCTATGACTGATCGTATAAAGGTAAGGTAAATGGTTCTTGCCAAGGGATGGAGTTTCCGGCAGCATTATTAGTCAGCCACTTGAAGGGGATAAAAGCGTTGTTCTAGTCGGTGCAGGAGGTCTTGTATGATGGGATGGGTGCGCTGCAGAGCAGGTGTGGCAGGAGTGACGCGCGCCGGCGCTCCCAGGTACAGGTAATGTGTGCAGGGCGGGATGATACTGTGTCCTGCAGTGAGCACAGGAAGTACGCTGGGGCCCCGTGGAGAAAATATTCGACTCTTGTCAGGGGAAAGGATGAGGCCACAAGCAGACGCCGATTCATGGAAAGCCTGGAGGAAGCGCTGAAGGTCAGGAGCAGAGTTGGAATGCACACAGATGTCATCAGCGTAACAGAGGACAGTAGTACCGGGAATGTCGGGAAGAAGTGTCAACAAGCGGGCATCAGGATATTGAAAAGGAAGGAGCTTAACACCCCGCCCTGTGGAGTACCAAGCTCGAGTTCCTTGTACGTACTACTTGCTCCTTTGAAGAGCACACGTGAGGTCCTGTTACGTAGATAACCACGTATCCATCGCAGGAGATTTCCCCGCACACCAAACTCAACCAGCTAGTCGAGAATAACCTCCCTGTTAGCAATGTCGAAAGCACTCTTGAGATCAAGAAAGGCTACTACACTGGTGGGGGATAGGCGGGCGTACAGCTCCATCAGGCAGTGATGCGTGCTCCTCTGTGGCAGGAAACCATACAGACAGGGAGATAACTTATCTTGTAGACGAAACATGAGGCGGGTGAGGAGTACACGCTCTAACACTTTGCAGAAGCAGGAGGTGAGGGATATGGGCCTGAACTTATCTGTGCCAGACTTTGGGATGGGCACAATGGTACTGGAGGTCCAGGCAGCCGGTACGCATCCCCTGCAGAAGCACAGATTGTAAAGTTGCAACAAGGGATTACCGGGGACTTTGAGGAGGAGTCGGAGGACCTGGTAAGTAACGCCGTCATCCCCGGGAGCCGTTGCCTTACACCTGGTGAGAGCACGGCGCAGTTCATCCCCTGTGATGAGCACGTCATCATCTTCATCCGCTCGAAGGAGTGCAGCCATTAGACGCAGGGTACGAACGTTCCTGTGGGTGGAGAGAGCATCTTGAATGTGGGCGGGAAGATTGCGTGCCTGCGCCTGCTCAGACCAGGTATATATTAAATCTTGTGCATACTGGGCTGGGCTGTGGTGGAGAGCACTCGGGGATTTCCTCTTAATTACGCTGTTTATCATATGCCACATGGAGCCGACGCTTGTCTGATGGTTGATGCCATCGGTGTATTTTCTCCAGGATTCCGTGTGCACATTGTTGAAGGGCAACGAGGTCATCTCTGGATGCCTGATACTGTAGAAGACGAGCAGGTGTTGGTTGCCCCTGAAAGGCAAGGCCGTCATCCACAGCCTTCCTTTCTGCCTGGAGAATACGTTGGTCCAGAGTCCAGGCAGAAGCCTCACGATTTCCCTTAACATGCGGACGCGTCACATAACGGGTGTAAAATTCGTGTGTTGAGCCAACTAGGGAAGAGTACAGGTTTTCAGGTGACTGGAAATCAAATGTCGGTAGAAGACTGGAAATGTAGGATATGTAATTGGGGCAGTACTTCGGAGGAAGGGTGATGCGGAGGCGAGTATGAGGAAGAGAAGGTCCACTTGGCAGGAATACTGAAGCCCAAGAGCGACGTGGTCGGAGAAGAGAGTGCGGATAGAAAAACACCTGACGTGCGACGCTATCAAACCGGAGGTGATGATGTGGTCGAGCGTGCCACCTCAGGTGTGTGGCGCCCCAGTAGGCCAGTGAGTGAGGCGGTGGCGACGGATGTACTCAAGCAGAGGCAGTCCACTACGATTTGGGGTGGAGGAGACATCACCTAAGGCGGGGTGCCGGGCATTGAAGTCACCCATGTAAATCATGCCATGAGGCGCAGCTGCAGGGAAAGCAGGAGATTGATCCTTCCTGGAGCAGAGTAGACATTGCAGAGCCGCAGCTTCCCATCACCCACCGTGATCTCAAAAAGCTGGAACGTCATGTCGTCATCTGTGAACAGCGCAGGAGCTGGTGGGGAATGGAGGAGTGAATGGCTCACAAGGCCATTCCTGACGTGATGAACATACGAGACGAAGCCAGGAGAGAAGGAGCATCCTCAGGAACATGACAGCCTGCAAAGCTTCATGAATGAGTATGACGTGTGGGTGGTGGCGACCTATGTATGTTTTGAGAGAAGTCAGCTTTGGGTAGGTCTTGATTCCACAGGCATTCCAAGATGATGTGAAGCTTCATTCCGTTATTGAAGTCTGCCTTTGGGTGAACGGGAGGCCGGCAGGGGACGTCAAAGTAGCGCTGCCGCGAGGCGGGCGTCGTGGTGGGTCTTCAGGGAACCGTGCACTGAGCTTCTCAAAGCTGGCGGCGATGTTGTCCGCCTCTCTGAGAAAGTGGTGACGGTCGCGACGAGGGCTTGGTTGGACTCGAAAGGCGTGTCGAGGTGTGCGGTTTTGCTCACCTGGTTAGTTCGTTTTCCCGCTACTGATGAGGTGATGAATGAGTATTTGTTTTGTAAGTGTGACGTTGTTTTGTTTCTTGTATTAGTTTATTTTTTCTTTATAGTGTTTTTTCCTTCTACTATTTCTGTTGTGTACCTTTTTTCACTATTTTACCTGTCATTTTTTTATATATTTATTTTATTTCTTCATTTCTTTTCAGTTTTAATTTTTATATTTTAGTCATTTTTTAAATTCCTTTTCCTTGCATATTTTCTTCCATTCTTTCCTAATGCTTCTCTTTTTCCTCTTCTGCTATAACAAATCTTTCAACTTTTTCCTTCCACTCAACTCCTCTTCCTTGTCTTTTGCTTCCTATTACCTTCATCTCCCTTCACATCCTTCTGTTCTTCCATTTCCTTTCGCTTTCTTCCTTCTGCTTCGGCTTGCAGCTTCTTCTTCCTCTTTTCTCTTCTTCTTCTTTAAATCTTTCAACTTTTCCCTTCATAGCTCCTCTTCCCCTTCCTTCTCCTTCCTCCATCCACCCTTCTCCATCGTTCCTCATTTCCTTCCCGTTCTCTTACCTCTCCTTTGTTAAGACAGTGGTATAGAACCTTATTTTTCCATCATTTTTTACGTGCTCGGCGAATGTCTCGCCGCCAGCTTTTTTTTACTCGCCTGTATGAATTATGGGAGGGAACACACACACACACACACGAAGGCGTACTCTTTAAATGCATTGGTGATATAGATAATGTGAAGTGCGTGCGTGTGCGTGTGATAATGATATTGTGTGCATGTGTGTGAAGGCCACTGACCCTCCTCAGCCTTATCATCACCTGACCTGGGAGAGGAAGATGCTGAGGTGAAGTGAGCAGTAACCGGTGGCCAAGAAGGAGGAGGAGGACGAGGAGGAGGGAGGAGGAGAAAGAGTGACCGCTGAGTGGTATTAAAGTTGTGATCTGATGCTGTTGATGACGATGCTCGAATATAATAACAGTGGTAGTAGTAATGTTATTAGTAGTAGTAGTAGTAATAGCGGTAATGATAAAGGTGGTAATAGTAAGCGTAGGAGAAGGAAGAGAGAAACGTAGATATTATGGGAAGGAAGTGGAAGGAACTAGAATGAGTATTAGAAGAAGGAGGAAGAAAAACATGAATAAATGCGAAGAAAGAGAGAAGACAAACAAGAATGGGTATAAGGAAGGGAGGAAGAGAGGAAGGGTATGAGGGGAAGAGTAGAGAAGAGAAACAAGAATTAGGTATAATGAAGGAAGAGGGAAGAATTATGAGGAAAGAGTAGAAGAGAGAAACAGAATGAGTATATGAAGGAGGAAGAGGAAGGTATGAGGAAAGAGAGTAGAAGTAGAGAAACAAGGCTGAGTAAAGGAAGATTAGAGACACAGTAAAGATGAAGGAGGAGGAGGGAGGAACAGGAGAAAGCGTCTCTACCGCCACCACACACACTACCACCAGCCTCCGTCTCCCTCAGCCCAACAGTGCGGAGAGGCAACGAGGAAGCAACACCATTCCCCTCACGGATGCCAGCCTGCCATTAACATCCCTTTCCTCCCTCGCACCTCCTCCTTCCGCCCCATCCTCTCTCTCCTTCCTCTCCCCTCCCTCGTTTTTATTACGCTCGCTCCTCCGTGTTTGCTGAGGGAAGGAGTTGTAAATAAAGTCTCGAAGAATTGGCACGAGGGAAAGGCTGACGAGGGAGGCGAGAGAATGAGACTCGATGCGTGTTAAAGGGCGTTGTAAATAGGAAAATAGGTGAGTTAGGGGATGTTCTCCTCCTTCCTCTTCTTCTTCTTGCCTTCTTCTCCTCCTCCTCCTCCCTCCTCTTCCTTTACCATGCTTCCTTTCTTCCCACAAATCCTGCAGTCTGTTGCTATTTCTCCTTCTTTAAATATTCTGTCTTTGTTTTATCTCTCTCTCTCTCTCCTTCTTCTCTTCCTCTCTCTCTCTCTCTCTCTCTCTCTCTCTCTCTCTCTCTCTCTCTCTCTCTCTCTCTCTCTCTCTCTGTCTCTCTCTCTCTCTCTCATTACAGCTCATCCATTCGCTCCCTCTGCCCTTCTCCTCCTTACAAATTACTCCTCTTCCTTCCTCCTCCTCCTCCTTCTACTACTACTACTACTACTACTACTACTGGCCATCAATAACAACAATAATAATGAGACTCTTGAATTAACAGCCGAAATAGTGCCAATGAATACCGACAATAAGCAATAACACGAAATCAAATAACAATAGCTTTAACCATCAAATAAAATAAAACACAGAAACGACAAAGACACATTATGCCAAGGAAGCGAAACACAACCGCCCAGACACGATCTGTGAACACAGTCGGTAGATTAATTCATCTCCTTCACCATCCCTCCCTCCTCCTACTCTTCCTCCTTTCCCCTCACGACCGGAAGGGTGACATAGTGAATGGGGGAAAGGGAAGGAAGGAGAGATATGGGGAGAGGTAAATGGGAAAGGAAGACGAGGGGGAGTGGGAGAGGTGGCACTGGCATTCCGATCTATTGAGTGCCTGTACAGTGCCAGCAAGGGGAAGAACCCAGTGACAGGAAGGATGAGAAAAATAAATAGGAGGAAAAGAACAGTGGGATGAAAATGATGCTCAAAATAACAGAAAACAGGAAAAAGTGGATGGTAAGGGGTGGAAGGGAGAAAGGTTAAAGAAAGAAGGAAAGAAGAAAACAAGAAAGGAAGATAGACAATGAAAGGAAGATACGGTGTTTGTAAATATAAATAATGGAAGAGAAGGCAAGAAACACCAACAAAACACACAGAAAACGGATATTGATTAGAAAATGAGAAACTACTAAAACAAAGAAAAGAAAGAAAAGAAAAAAAAAGGAGGAGGCGGAGAAATAAGAGGAGGAGGAGGAGGAGGAAGGAGAAAAGAAGGAGGAGGAGAAGGAGAAGGAGGAGGAGGAGGAGGAGGAGGTGTTATTCTTGTATCTAGGGAAGAGGCCCAAGATAAGTTTACAGTGGCGAATTCACAGTCATAAAATTAGCAAGGGGAGGCAGGTGTGTGGCTAATGTGTGTGTGTGTGTGTGTGTGTGTTTACAAATATAATCTTTTCAGTCCCTTTTCCTCCTCATTCTGCAGGGTACCACACTTTTTTCCCTTTATTTTCCTCCCATTACTGTTTCCCTTCATATCACATTCCTATATTCTTTTTCTTTTTCTTCATTCATAATTATTTTCCTGCTTTCCTCTTACTGCTACTACTACTACTACTACTACTACTACTACTACTACTGGTCTCCTTCTTCCCTCTTTTTGTTCTTCCTCTCCCTCTTGTTAACACCTTTCTTTCCTCCTCACTCCTTCATTCCTACTTCCCTCTTCCTCCTTCAATAAGCCTGCGTGGGAATAAAGTGCTCTCTGTTTCCTGTTTTATTATTATTATTATTATTATTATGTATTATTATTATTATTATTATTATTATTATTATTATTATTGTTATTTCACTATTGATGACAGTCAAGGTTACAAACTCTGTAGCCAGGAATCATGTATATGTAATGTATGCCTTTGTCCACCCATCTCTCTCTCTCTCTCTCTCTCTCTCTCTCTCTCTCTCTCTCTCTCTCTCTCTCTCTCCTCTCTCTCTCTCTCTCTCTCTCTCTCTCTCTCTCCAGTGCAGGGGAGTGGTGATAATCCATTCATTACGGCCAATCAACCACATTCCGTCACCACAATGGACACCAATCTTCCACAACCAACATAAATCACGCACAAAACACGCCAGGCAACACCCACCAACACACACACACACACACACACACACACACACATACAGATACAAGATTTCCCTCACACACACCCTTCCTCCCTCCCAACCACCTTCCACCCCAACACACAGAGGAAGCAGCAATTACAACACACTGAAATAATACAATGCAACTGGTCACGGAACACACACGCGCACGCCAACACAATCAGGGACAGCTGCCGCCCTGGAACACAAGACCTGCTCAATAAATCAGGTTAGCAAAGCGCAGGAACCCCAAACACCAGGTCGATATTGTCACAAACATTACCCCCCTTTTCACTCTCCTCAGGTCACCCTCCTGTTCCTTTCCTCCCTTCCTTCCTTCCTTCCCCAGTGTCCCTATCTCCCGTTTCCTTCCTCCTCCTCTTCTTCCTCCCGCCCTCTCTGTCTCTGTTTCTGTATCCCTCTCCCTTTCTCCCTCCCTCCCTCATCTCTCCCTTTCCCTTCCTTCCTTCCTATGTGTTTGCCCGCCTGTCTTTCTGTCTGTTTGTCTGTTGTTCTCATTCATTCTGTAGTGTTGTTTGTCTGTCACTTTGTCTGTCTTGCTTTGCCTTCTGTTTGTTTGTATGTTTGTTTTCGGTCTGTATCTTTATAAATCGATGTGCAATGTATTCTCGCCATCATTAATTAACAATCTTATTATTTTCATTCAGTATATAACCTGTTTATCATTTATTTCATGTTAATTATCACAAGATCATCATTCATTAGCTGTCTTGAAGTTATAATTAATTATGTTATTATTATTTATTTTAAATATTTTTGTTTCAATAAATTTTCTAAGCTTACAATAAAACAGCTTTACCTTTCAGTCTTTATTCAGTGGGAGTATATCAGTGGTGTAGTCTCTCTCTCTCTCTCTCTCTCTCTCTCTCTCTCTCTCTGTCTCTCTCTCCTCTCTCTCTCTCTCTCTCTCTCTCTCTCTCTCTCTCTCTCTCTCTCTCTCTCTCTCTCTCTCTCTCTCTCTCTCTCTCTCTCTCTCTCTCTCTCTCTCTCTCTCTCTCTCTCTCTCTCTCTCTCTCTCTCTCTCTCTGTGTGTGTGTGTGTGTGTGTGTGTGTGAGAGAGTGTGTGTGTGTGTGTGAGTGTGTGTGTGTGTGTGTGTGTGTCCCAACAGGTGCTGGCATTAGGCACCTACCGCGCCCCGCCCTGCCAGGTGCCTCGAAGCCTCCGCCACGTACCACCTGGACCGCCACCTCCTCTCTCCCTCCCTCCTACATCCTTCTGTCCCTCCTCTGTCCCTTCCCTCCCTCCATACAACTCCCTTGCGAGGATGTTTGTAAAGCTTCGGCAGCAGTACACCAGAGCAGCTGCGTGTGTGTGTGTGTGTGTGTGTGTGTGTGTGTGTGTGTGTGTGTTTGGTTAAGAGAAAGGATGCTGTATGAGTTCGCGGGAATTTTTTCATGTGTGTGTGTGTGTGTGTGTGTGTGTGTGTGTGTGTGTGTGTGTGTGTGTATACCTCGTCACCCAGTACAAGATTTAATCATGTATAGCGGTTCAAGTTATTCACATTCATTCCTGTACTGGCCAATACCGCTTTACACACACACACCGCCGGCACACAGGTGTGGGGCGCGTGTTGGCTGGAGGGATGTGGGGGCGCGTGGTGGGGGGGCGTGGCGTGACGCGGCATGACGTGGGTCAGGGGTGGCTGCGCCTCTCGCTCTTTGAGTCTCAAAGCCCGGGAGGAGGAGGAGGAGGAGGAGGAGGCTATAGGGAGGGAAGAGGCGGAGGTGAAGGAAAAAGGGGAGATCACAGGGTGAAGAGAGTGGAAGCAGATAGGAAGGAGAGAAAAGGAGGGAAAGGACCTGCACAGGAGTAAGGGCGGAGGGTGACAGCAGGGTGATGCAGGGGTGAGGGATGGATGGGAGGGAGATAGGGAGAGGAGGGAGGAGAAAAGGGAGGGTGAGGACCTCCATAAAGCACAGGAGACCTGAATAGCAGCAGGACACACAAGTAACGATCCGGGATTTGCCACCGAGGAGGTACCATCAGGTGGACCGCCTCGCCTTTCACCGCCATCAAAGGAGAGCCCGTCAATGGCCAGGCCTTTCGCTGTTTGTTTGCACGCATGAGATCAGCGCGTGCCTAACCCATGAATATTCCGCCGCCGCAGCCTCCTCCTTTCCCTTCCCCATCAGTCCAAGAGGAAGGCGGTGCGGTGCGTCTTGAGGGCAATGTAAGGAAGGGTTTGATTCAAGGCTCAGATGGATGGTTCAAGGCCTGTGAATGCCGCCGCCGCTGCCTCCTTCTTCCTCCCGACGCCCATCAGTGGAAAAGGAAGGCGGTGCGGTGCGTCTTGAGAAGTACCATGAGGTAATGTGAGGAAGGATTTGATTCAAGGCTCAGATGAAGGTTTAAGGCCTGTGAGTATACCGCCGCCGCAGCTTCCTTCCTCGTCGACCATCAGTAGCAAGGAAGGCGGCGCAGTGTTTCTTCAGGGTGTTTAAGGAAGGGTTTGATTCAAGGCGAAGACTCAAGGTTCGAGGCCTGAGATTCGTGGTGCCGGCGCGTCTTGCATTCACTATTCAGGTCTTCATAAAAAACACAACTTGTCCAGTGCACGAGAAACTAAATGCTGTGAATGGTGATTATACGATCATACGTTGTCCATAAAGGTGAATATTGAGCATATAACAGGTAGAGAGGCTATTGTCGCCACGCTCAGGTTCCGCGGTTGTATCTTTGTTTGCCTTGATACCCCAAAACAAAGAAATGGTTTGGTGTGCTGAGTGTCATCTGTCGCCGGCCATTGTGAGCGCGGCAGCTGTAATCGTGACAGGTAGCATCGTAGCCGCCAGCCATAGTAGTTTCAATCTTACAATTACTTTTAGAGTCCTGACAAAACACTTCGTTGCCCCAATTGCCAAAATGAAAGTGAATTTGGGGTATTGAATAGTGGCCTTTAGGAATCGAGTTCAGTCAAGTTTACTATTCCATTCCTATTCCTGATTACCCAGTCACCTCCTAAAATGTTACCCCAGGTGCTCTTCACCGTCCATCCCCGGAAGGTGTGGTCGAACCCTCATTGGCTGGGCGTGTGTCAGCTGCTCTTGCCAGGATACGAACTGGAACAGATGGGCTGGTGGATCGGAAATCAGCAACAATGATCACTAAAGCCCTAAGGAACCTAAGGAAGCACGTCCAAAGAAATACAATCATGAGGTCGATCTTATGATGTAAAGGTTAGAATTAAATAAGCTTAGACATAACAGACGCTTCCTCCATAATATACTTCACTTCTCATTCCTCCCTCTTCATCCCTTCCTCCCTAGTCCCCTAAACCAACAACCTCATTATAACACGGCACTGGGTAAAAGTTTTCTTGTTCGTCTTAACTCCCCTCATCCCTCCCAATGTCTTTCTCCCCTCCTAGCCACCTTAGCCTAACTTCGCCTTGCCTAACCTAACACCCAACACTCCGGGGCAGCGGGAGGTGGTGCTGACGAGGTGCTGACAGCCGCCCGTGGTGAGGCCTCTCGCTACACTCACTGAAACCTGCGGGGAGGAGGCCTAATGGTGCACCCGAACACCCTACCTGCCTCCCTGTACCTGCCTCTGCTGCCCATCTCGCTCCTCCCTACTGGCTGCCCTTCCTATTCTCCTTCCGCTGCCCTGCCTCAGCCCCTCCCTGCGTTCCCTGTGCCTCCGCGTCCGTCAGCCAGGTGAGGTGGGCTCTATACAACACCTGGGCGATGGGAAAGTCCGAAAAAAGAGAATGGGGGAAATTAGTTTCAAATTTCCGAGCTTTCCGAGTAGTTGATCCCATTTTGATGGTGAAAGGGGCAGCGCTCCGGTTAAGGGCGACGCAGGTATGAGTAAAAATGATCCGATACGAGTGGGATTTGACGTATAAGGAAAACCGAGACAGTTATAAGGCCCGTAAAGGGATATAATATGTTTAACTGTATGAACATGACGTAGCCTTGTTGTGTGTGTGTGTGTGTGTGTGTGTGTGTGTGTGTGTGTGTGTGTGTGTGTGTGTTTGAGTACCCTCGCGTCATGTATCCACCAAAAAAGTAACTACAGAAACACGATGTACCCGACGCTGCCTCTGCCCGCACCTCGCCCTCATAACCACACCCTTGGCGGAAAAAAGGAAATGAAAGCCGGCACCAGGTAGTCGCTGGGACGAGGGTGGCCCGTGAATGTCTGAATTATGTGTCGCATGGTCGAGGAAGGAGGAACCCACGGAAAAAACGACGCCCCAGTTACTCCCCATAATACCAGTGCCCGTCCCGACCAGGAGCAGCGAGCTACTCCCAGCCCCGCCGCCGCGCCCACTGCTCACTTTTACCCTAGTTTTCCCCATTAATATTCACCAGCCTCGAGGGGGACTACAGGAATGTTTTGCACTTTCCTTCGCTCATCGTGTAGACTGTTGGGTTAGCAAGGCGGCGGTGCTCAGGGCGAAGAAAAAATGTACTGATTAAAGGAAACGAACTGGAAGCCGAGGGTGTGTGGCCGCGTGCGCAGATGTTAGTTAAGAGGAGGAGGAGGAGGAATAGGAGGAGGAGGAGGAGGAGGAGGAGTGACTGGCGACGCTACTACACGACTACTACTATAGCACGTTCTCCTCCTCCTCCTCCTCCTCCTCTCCTCCTCTCAACGTAACCTGTCTTCCTCCTTCCTGCCTCCGTTTTCTTCCATCTTGGGGCAGACTCGGGAAAACCAACGACTACTGAAGCGCCTCCAAAACCAGACACGCGTATACAAAACTTTTATAAACTTTCCCTCTTAATCCTCCTCAGCTGAGCATGTGGGAGGAGGCGGGGAGGAGGAGGAGGAGGAAAGACAGGCACTTGCGGAGGAGGAGGAAGGAGGAGGAAGGGGAGGAACATTGCCCAGAGGAGGAACTGTGATATGCCCAGGGCGGAAGAGGATATGCCGAAGGGGAACAGATGCAGAGGAACAGTCAGCAGCCAGCCCCTGAACCTGTCCCTGGCAGTGGTGGTGGTGGTGGAGGTGGCAGATGTCCCCAGGAGGGTTTGTGTTTGCTGCTGGTGGGGGTGGCGGTGGTGGGGGTGGGGGTGGGGGGGGGGGGGGTAATGGGGGGGTGTAAAGACTAGTTATCCTGGATGCCTGCTAACCTGCTTCTCACTGGGTCAGAGTTTTTAACGGTGTGTGTGTGTGTGTGTGTGTGTGTGTGTGTGTGTGTGTGTGTGTGTGTGTGTGTGGGGTGCGTGTGTGTGTGTGTAGGGAGGAAGGGGCAGGAAGTTGGGCGCGTGCTGCTTGCCGCTCGACAGTCATGATGGTAACGAGAGAAAGATAATGGGACAAGTGATGAAGAGTACGCAAATAGGCACGAAGTTCTTCCAGTTGATATAAATAACGATAACACGAGATAACAATTCCCTTAAAAACACAAGGATCAGTTTCGTGGAAATTCTGTGTTACTCCTTTTCCCTTCACCAATTCGCAAAATAAATGAATATGTACAAAAATAAGTAAAATAAACATACCTCGCTGCAGGCTCAAACACAATGCCATGGAACTTACCTGAAAAGACAAAAAAAGATAGATGAGTAAAATAGTCTTCATGGATAAATATTCAAGCTATAACATACGCACTTACGCACACACACATTAAAAGACAAAGACAACGACAGGCCAATCAACATAATGAAAGAAAGGAAACCGAAGAGAGAAAACGGGGAAGGAAGAAAGATAATTAAGAAAGGAAGAAGAGGATGTGGTGATAGGAGGAAGAGAAGGAAGAAGAGGAGGAGGAGGAGGAAGCGGGGGAGAAAGATGAGGACGAAGAGGAAGGAGGCATCGTGGGCAGGGCAGGTGAGGCTACCCAATCAACACCTGTGTAATGGGGAGGCTGCCAGGTGACCCCAAGACGCCAAACACGGTTCACCTTCAATCCATTTGTCTCTCAAGGTGTTGCTGTTTACCTGTCCTCCAGTGTTAGGGTAATCAATTAGGCAAAGGTGTTTATGTTCAGGTGTGTGTCGTGTTTGTTTGCGAAAATGGTGGTGAAGAGGAGGAGGAGGAGGAGGAGGAGGAGGAGGACCTGCCCTCCCTCCCCCACGCCTCGTCTGCCGTCTGCCACGTGCGGATTTGACTTCCAGGTGGACTCATTACTCTCTCTCTCTCTCTCTCTCTCTCTCTCTCTCTCTCTCTCTCTCTCTCTCTCTCTCTCTCTCTCTCTCTCTCTCTCTCTCTCTCTCTCTCTCTCTCTCAATACGTCTGTTTTTCTGTCTGTCTGGATTTCAACTTATAAAAAACTGTCTATCTATGTTTATTTTTTTATCTATCTATCTATCTATATAGCTATCTATCTTTGTTGTATATCTATTTGACTTTATGTATCTACCTGTCTACTTACTATCTATTACGGAGGCATTTACATAAACAATTTTATTCCTTCTATATTTAAGTGTAAAATTAATCTTGTTTATCGAAGTTCAAAGGAGCAGTAAACAACAAGGCAGTTCCTGAGGTCACAGTTTTAATTAGAAGCAGCGTTGAGGTTTGGCCATTACGTATATCACAGAAATTAACGACCGAGAGGGATATATGTGAAGCTGGTCTATCCATCGCAGCGTCCGGGAAAAAATAATTATACAATGCTAAATCTTTCAATAGTCAGACCACCTGGGATTGGAGAATATGATAAATCCACTTGGTAACCGTGTCTGTATTTTTTTTTGTTTCATTCTTATTTCCTTTTCTACGTATAGTTTTCTTTCTCTTTATTTCTTGTCTTCCTTTTGTAACTTTCCTTTCATTTTCTTTCCATCCTTCTTTTTTTATATACTTTCATTTTTTAATCTCTCTTCCCTCCTTTATTGTATGTTTTTCTTTCTCGCTTTAATTTTTTTTTGTCTCAACATCATCTGGCTGTATTAACTTTTATCCTTTTGTTTGCATTTTTTTTTGTTATCCATGACACGACAAAGTTTTTTTTATTAATTAATGGCAGCAGAGCCAACTCAGCAATCCAGAAGGTGCTGCAAGATAACGAATAAAGACAAGATGAAAATTGAGACTAAAGTGGTTCATTGGAGTTAAACAGAATCCTAAACCACTACAAAACCTGGAGAACATAATAATAGATAGAATAAATAAAACAATAAACTCAACAAGACAAAAAAACGGAAGTAGAATGTCTAGAAACTGCTACCACAAACACCACAAACACCACCATCACCACCAACATACATTCATCACCACCACATTCCCAACAACACCACTAACGTCAACACCAACCACCAAAACCAACCACCCAGACAAACAAAACGCAATCAGCCCCTCAAAACAACACATTCTTCCTTCGATTAACACCAGGAAATCACACACAAGAAACTCACAAACTCGGAACCTGAGGCTGACTCTTGTACACCCAAACGCGCCAACTGGGCAGCCACCGAACACCAGCTGGACACCACCTGAGGCCAACAACCAGGCAGGGCGGGCCAGCAGCGGTACGGTGGCCAGCTGTCAGCTCTTAACCCGACGTGGCTGGCGGGAGGGAGGTGGCGGGAAGGGGCGAGGAGGAAGGGGAAAAATGAGGGAGGGAGGCGACAGGGTGTAGTGTGTAGTGTCAGTGTGGTGGGGAGGGGAGATGGGGAGGAGCTTCGAGAGGGGAGAACTTCATTGTAAAAGTAAAAAGGAGGATTGGAGGAGTAAAGAATGGGATGAAGTAGAGGATCATAGAAAATGGGATTATGAATGGCGGAAGAAATAAAATGCTTTCTGAATTTCATATCTCGCATTAGTAAAGACTTTTTCACTAGACTAGACGGCAACAACGAAAGCAAAACAAAGCCAGCACATAAATACCCAGAACTTTCTTTCCTCCGCTGATCAGTTACGTAAAATTAAGGATATGGATGTAAAATCACCAACAATGCATAAAGCAGCAAAGAGGACGGACAGGTTGCAAGGGGACTAGTATTTAAGAGAGAAAAAAATGTTTGCGTCCGATAAGGTTCCCCGCAGCCTCTCAAAATTAATCTTTCCTCTTTTTTCCAGTGCTCTTAAAACAAATCTTTAATGTCATCTAAGTTTACTCCCATGATTCTTCCCTGATACTACAATTATTCCTACATCAATCTTTCACCACTCCTTCCCCTGGTAATCCTTCTTTGCCATGAATCTTTCCTCTTTCCATAATTTTTCCTAGCTTAATCTTTCCTCCACAGTCTCCTCTCATGCACCCTCCCTCCTTCCATAACCTTTTCCATGCATCTCTCTTCCCTCTAAGTCTCTCTCCAAGAACCTCGTCCTTTTTAGATTCCTCCTCCAAAACCTTCCTTTCCTCTATAAGTTGCTAGAGTAAATTTTCCTTCCTCTTCTTATCAGTATTTACTGCTCCATTCTTATTTTTCCTATCGCATCTTTTCTTTTTTTCTTTTTTCCTTTTTTTCTTTTTACTCTTCGTCGTTTTTCTTCTCCCACTTTTGTACATTTCGTTTCATCTTCAATCGTGTATTTTTCCTCCTATCAATCTCCTTCAGTAAATCTTTCCTCCTTCACTTTCTTCCTTTGCTCCCATGATTCTTTCCTCCTCCTCTTCCTCCTCCTCCTCCTCCTCCTCCTCCCACGTCATCTTTCCTACACTAAAAGAACTCCAAACCTCGACATTTCCTCCTTCTAGTCTCCTCAATTAATCTACCTCCTTTCCTTCCATATCTTTCCTCCAAATCCTTCTTCCACGTCTCCACGTATCCATGTCTACCTCCTCCTATGGATTTTCCTTCTCCTTTGTCTTCTAAAATGAATCTTTCCCTCCCTCCTTTTCTCCCTCCCTCTCTCTCAACACCCTTTCGCCGGCGTGGGTGGGGGTGCGAGGTGAGGGGAGCCTGGCCAGCCGCCGCCCTTCGTCTGCTCGTGTTAGGGTGATGATGATGCTTAAATCTTGGGCCGAAGCGACGCCAGGAAGCAGCTTGGAGGAGGAGGGAAGGAGGAGGAGGAGGAGGAGGAGGAGGAAGATTAGGGAGGCAGGAGAGGAGGAGTAATGTGGGCAAAGAGAAGATGGAAAAAGAAAAGGTGAAAAATGAGGGAGTATAGATGGAGAAAGGCTGCTGGGGAATAGGGAACAGGAAAAGAGTAGGAGGAGGAAGAGGAGATGGAGGAGGAGGAAGAAGAGGAAGAAAGAAGAAGGGGAAAAATGAGGCAGTGTAGATGGAATGGTTTAGAGGAATGAGGGAGGAAGGGGAAGAGGAGAAGGACGACTTAGATTGTGATTGTGGAGCACGAAAAGATCATCCATTTAGTCGTGCAGATGAAGCTCGGTGGGCGGTGAGGGTGTGGACGCTTTAGGAGGAGGAGGAGGAGGAGGAGGAAAGGGGGGGTTGATGAGAGCAGGTGGGGGGCGGCGAGCAAGGGCAGGTGGGGGTGTGTGGGGCCGGTGGGGTTTACGCCTGAGGGCTCTGGGTAATGGCTCCTGCAGATGTCCAAGGTCTGACCCACATTGGAGCCCACCGGCCGAAAAAAGAAAATGGAGGAGAAGACCTTGAGGCGCCAGGAAGGAAGGGTGAAGGGGGGTAAGGGGGAGGGGGGTAAGGGGGAGGGGGTTAAGGGGGAGGGGGGCGTCCTGTTCTGCCATCCGGGAAATCAGAATTATGGTTTGTTAATTTGTTACGAAGGTTTAACGTTGTCCAAATGTTAACAGTCGTAATTCAAGTTGCATAGAAGAAGCTAATCCTCTCTTCAGAGCATTAACAAAAACTCATCAGAAGCTTGGAAAAAAGAATAACACATTGCCATCGGACAGGCACTTAAAATGATGCAAAATGAAGACAACAACTATCCTGTAACTGGGTTTGGGATATACCTGATGCAGCGGAGGCTCTGACGAAGGTGGTGACGAAGAGGATGGAGACAGTTATGGAGGGAGAGGTAAATACATAAAGATAAGTAAGAGAAGGATACTGAAGAAAGGAAATCAGAAACAAGAGGTGGCAAATAGGAGACCCATCAGCTTTGGAAGGGGAAAGACAAGGAATGAAGTAGATGGAACTCTTCATGTAAAAAAAAGATGTATCAAAGAAAAACGAAAATCCAGCCAAGGAAAGAAACTAATAACGAGTAAACAACTGAAAGAAGATTAAAGACACACAAAAACTACGAAGAACAAATTAAGAACAGACTGAAAACAGGAAAGTGACCTCAAAAATAAAACAAAAGATAAATACATGACTGAACACCTTAATGACAGCTGATAATAAAAAGAAAATAAAACTCAGTGATCATGAAGGAATAGATGAGGTCGGGGTGGGGGAGGTAGGTGGTGGGGGTCAGGTGAAGGGGCGCAGGAAGGACAGGTGCGAGGCACGGTTCACCTGGAGGTAATGAGGACGTGAGGTGAGCGCCAGGTGAGGACAGGTGACCGCTGCCCACCCTGCCCACGAACTCCTAATCTCAAAGTCATTAAGCATCAGTATTACTCCCATTTCTTTCTCTAAACATTTCCTTTGTGTACCTAAATCGAGGACTGAGGTCGATAGTTTCAGACCTTCCTCCACTCCCATCAACTTCTTGCATTTCCAAAGGCCAAAATGGAGCTAAAGTGGTTCTCATGAGCGTTTTTTAAAGTTCAAGGTACAGAGGATGGGTCAAACTACCACCAGGGTTATAAAACTACCCTGGAAATGCCAAAACGCCTACAAGCCTTGTCGAAAATATGTGGTTGGGCGCCGAAGGATTTAAGAATACCCCCATGAGAACTACAACCCATAAACATTTGTCTTGTATCTATTCTCTCCTCTCTCGATATATTTTCCTTATTAATCCCACAAGAGGTGCGGGATTTAACACCCATATCTTTTCACTAACAGACAACAGGATCACGCGTGGAGTTCCTTCAATGACAAAACGAAATTACTAAGTAAAGACAAAGGTTAGGATACGGAGATGAGGAGGAGGAGGAGGAGGACTAGGAGGCAGGTGTGTGAGGCCTATACACAGGTAGGTAGCGCGTGGCCACTGTGCTTACCCCCGTGTCCTTAGGCCTTGTCACAAATACAAACGAACACACACGCACACACACATGTACCCCCACTCCCCCTACACATACAATCAAGGCGAAATCGATTAGTTGATATCCAAAGAACAAAAGACCAGCACTTCACGCCTATTCCTTTCCTTTGCAGGCTGATGATGTCCGTAGAGGGAACAGAGGACCAGGACGAAGAGAAGCGATGTACACGACTATGAGCAGCCATTAATAAGGAGGGGAATGAAGGGGAATGACGGGAACGAGGGAAAACCACACATGCAACACAGGCCATCAGCGTGCAATTAAAGTTAAGAGCCTGTGCAATTAGAATGATGAGAGAGAGAGAGAGTCATTCTGAGAGATTCTTATGTAATGTGTTCTGTAATACAGGAGACGGTGAGGCCAGTGTTCATTAAAATGCAGGTTGGATTTAATTAGGCGATGATAGCACGTGGCGAGCGATGTGTGTAATGTGTGTGTGTGTGTGTGTGTGTGTGTGTGTGTGTGTGTGTGTGTGTGTGTGTGTGTGTGTGTGTGTGTGTGTGTGTGTGTGTGTACCACTGCCACTGCCACCCACAGTCCCTACAGAGCCATGAAATCAGCCATGCCTGCACGTTTACGTAGGTCCTGGCACTCACCTGCACGCCCACACGCACACACACACACACACACACAAACATACACACACACACACACACACACACACACACACACACACACACACACACACACACACACACACACACACACACACACACACACACACACACACACAGACAGACTCTCACACAAAGAAAAAATCTTTTATACTGTACCTTTTTATAGTTACTGTAATCATTATATATACATTTCAGCCTAACAGCTGTAATTCCTAAATGAACCGATTATTATCATTATTACACACACACACACACACACACACACACACACACACACACGCACACCGTCTACAAAGACAGGGTACCAGCCACGCCGTCATCGCCGAGCAAGAAGGATTAATCATGGACAAACACAATTAAAAGCACACGGGTCCGCCGAGTCACATGATGCAGGAGGCGGACAAGCGGGTCACAAATCACGCGGATGAAGGTCAGGAGAGCGACGGCAAAAGCAGCGAACAATACGTAAACAAGTTTTTCGAGGCCTGCCCGGGGCCTGCCAGCACCGGCGGACCATCTGCCCGCCGCAGCGGGACTCCGGGCCCGACGCGGCCCTGCCGAACAAGCCGCCATGCATGCACCGCTGTCTGCGCGGCCTTTGTTTCACCCACGTCATGAATATTGAAGCAGCAATTAATCTTCGTCATCCTCGCTTGGCATCCACATTCTCCTCCTCCTCTTCCTCCTTTTCCTCCTCCTTTTAATCTTTATTTCCTCCACCTCCTCTTCCCCCACACTGCTGCCAGCCGTGGTAGGCCTCGGCGGCGTTCTGCTTCACCCGCCGCCGCCGCCGCGACGGTAAGACACGCACGGGAATCGTCATCCATCATTAGGAAGTGAAAGTAATAAATTTCCAAAATGGAGCCAATGAGCCATCCGCCATATTGTCACTCCAGCAGCAGCAGGAGCCAGGAGGGTGTTCCTTGGGGCTCTGTCAGGTGTTCTTCGAGCGGGCACGAGGCGCAGCCTGGGGCACAGGACCCTGGGCTGGACGCAACGCACCTCCACCCTTCCAGCGCAGTACGCAAGGCTGGATATGCCGCCCATGCGAGATCATGATTAGCTCCTTGACATGTGGCGAATGTACACCGCGGCCGCGGCGGAGAAACCTCGCCTCCCGCCCTCCGCTAGTCCTCGCCTCTGCTTCTCCCTCCGCAGGGACGGAAATCCTCGCCGGGCTGGTGTGCGGTGGGGCCCCTCTCGCTAATGAAGCTGGAAGGTAGAAACAGGTGTCATACGGGGCGCTGGCTACTCCGGGGGCCTTCACAGGGCTTCGTCGGTGGTCCCCAAGCTTCGAGGACTCTGAGAGGCCTTAGGAAGGGAAGGGCTGAGCGATGGTCTGTGGGGCTGAGTGAAGGTGGACATGCACTCTGATTACCTTAAGATGGCGCCAAACACGTGCTCCGCAACGCTGCTGCCGTCTGGGGGCAGCGCGTTCCCTTCGCCACGGGAAGACAAGGAAGAAAGTTTTGCTCTAATTGCAGGAGGAAGGAAAGCCAGCCAGGCTCGGCGGCGTGTGGGTGAAGGGAGGAGCCACAGGTGGGGCAGGAGGCTCGCCCGCCACGCCGGAACAACACCTTCCTATCACGTCAGGCGGCTCGGAGCGCCTTCAAGATGGCTCGGTAACCTTGCACTCCCCAAAACCCTTAATACCAGCAGGTTACCGTCAGCTTATGGTAATTTGCCACACACAAAGGAGTCTGTTGGAACTGAGGTTATGTGTGTGTGGTTTTTACTACAAGATGACTTATCAGCATGTCAAAATGTATCTGTGTGTTATTATATATGTGTGTGTGTGTGTGTGTGTGTGTGTGTGTGTGTGTGTGTGTGTGTGTGTGTGTGTGTATGTTTAACTGGGTGAGTGGGCCAATAACTGGTTTATCTGATAATTTTTTTGTCCAAAGTTCTCTCTCTCTCTCTCTCTCTCTCTCTCTCTCTCTCTCTCTCTCTCTCTCTCTCTCTCTCTCTCTCTCTCTCTCTCTCTCTCTCTCTCTCTCTCTCTCTCTCTCTCTCTCTCTCTCTCTCTCTCTCTCCAAAACACAAAGGGGGTGACACAAACACGGGCCCGTAATCCCCGCCGCCCTCATAATCCTCTAGACAAGCAAGACCTGGTCGAGGAAAGGGAAGAATAAAGTAATGCTTATTTTTTATAGCAAAGAAAAATATAAACAATCATACATATATTGTTTACATTTTGTCTGCCTGTCATTTTTTGTCTTTTTGTCTGTATCTATTTGCTCTATGTCCATATTTGTCTGTCTGTCTATTTGCTATATGTCTGAATTAGTCTCTGTTTTTTGTTTGTCTTCATTTTTACCTTGTCAGCCTTGTCTGTCTTCCACCTTCCATCTGTTTAGGATTTATCTCTTTTTATAATCATTCTCTCTCTCTCTCTCTCTCTCTCTCTCTCTCTCTCTCTCTCTCTCTCTCTCTCTCTCTCTCTCTCTCTCTCTCTCTCTCTCTCTCTCTCTCTCTCTCTCTCTCTCTCTCTCTCTCTCTCTCTCTCTCTCATACCTGTCAGTCTCTCCTTCAGGTGCCCCGCTAATGACCCTTGACCCGCGAGCTGATGGACACGTAACAATAAAGGTGCCCCTCGCCTCACCTTCTTTGACCCCCGCTGACCTAAGCCGCGACGGAGCTACAAAGGCCGTGAAATGAACTTGTTATCGGGTGTGTATGTGTGTGTGGGAGGAGGGTGAGGGGCGTGTGAGGTGGGGAGGGGCGTGTGAGGGGTGGGGAGGGGTTGTGTGTGTGGAGGGTGGTAGGTGTGTGTGTAGGGAGGGGTGGGGGGTGGGGGGGGAGTGAGTTCGCGAGTGTGTTTTTTCAGTTGTTCTCTCCTCATTTCTCTTCTATTGCTGTTATTATTTGGTGAACTCGGTTATTTTCATGATCAATTATTACTCTTTTTCTTATGATTTCCTCACAACAGTCTTTTCTTCTATACCTATCATGAAAATACAAACTTCACATGATCTACTCCACTCTCTATATGCCTTTCACTACCACCATCCCAGTATTAAAAACGAAACACCTGTGCTACACCTTCCTCCTTGCATGACTTTCTCTACCTGCCTGAACATAAAACGGTACACCCCAACAACTATGAACACCTTGATAAAGAAAAAGATAATCTGTACACCCTCCCCTCTACAAACCCCCTTCAACAATCCCCTACACAAGACAAGTTTCACCGTAAAAATAAAAAAACAATAAATTCTCCTTTCACAAGAGTTACATCACATTACCTTGGCCAGTCTCCACCTTCCTCTCCATATAATTAAAGGAAACCTATAATCACGGTCTACCTGAGCTAATTACGTCCTTGCCTCTACATCACCTGTTCCCATTGCTTCTATAATGATGCTCGGATTTCCTTGTTTTGGTCATTAAATGGGTAATAAATCAAGGAAAGTCAAAAAAATATGGAACCCTGTAAATTTCCGTATGAAAGTCGATGTTTGTTGTATATAAAAACAAATGTGGGATGCTGGACGGGATGTGGTGTACTAATATTGTTGAAACTCGTCTTTAGAGAATGGTCTGGCAGGGGAGAGTCTGTAATACGGCCAATAGACATATCCTCGGCATCATAACATATACCCGAGGCCTTTCTGGTATTGTATTTCTTCCCTTCCTCGACTTTAGACTTCTTATGAGGGGAAAAAAATGACGACTTAGGTAATATGCAACAAGTAAATATGGGATGTATATAAGCAGGAAGAACTCAAATAAACTAAATAATGAATAAATGAAGAACATAAAAATAACTTAAATAAATCAAATGCTGAAGAAATGCAAGGAAAGAAGATGAACAGGTAAGCAGGTGGATGTTGAAAGGAAGGAAAACCAGATTAAACGTCCCACCTGTCTCTCAATATAATTCATCATCAATAAAGAAAAAAAGGAGGAACAGGATTTAAAGGAAGGAAGGCTAGAGCAAACAGAAGAAAGTGGTAATGGACGACTGCAAGGAAAGGAGATTGACAGGTGGACAAAAGTTGAATAGAGGAAGGGAAAATTATGCTTAAAGGTCCTGGTTTCCTTTGTCCTAATTAACCTGTTTGCTTTCCTCAGGTGGATCGGTGCAAGATATTAAAAGAGAGAGGAATTGATTAGGGTTGTTAAGCATAGGTAAGTTCCCTGCCGATATTCCTAAGCTGCAGAGAGAGAAAGGAAGCGGAGAATCATGCCCTTTTCTTCCTTCATCCAGTTAACCTCTCAATGAAAGAGAAAGTAAGACAGTCAAAGCCTCTCTCTAATTAACCTCTTTATTAATCTCAGGTGAATCGGCGCAACAAGTTTAGAGGGAATAAGAAAATGTGGAGGGTTGAAGAGCATATTTCCTGATAACTCCAATAAGCTGAACAGAGAAAGAGAAAAAAATCAGGTGAAAAATCTCTCCTACCTTCGTATCAATTAGGCTGTTTGCTTTTCCCACGTGAATCAGTGCAACACGTTAAGAGGGGCGAAAAATACTTAGGGCCGGGAAGCATAAATAAGTTTCCCTTCCAATACCAATACGGATTTATATTTGTTTGGCGATGCCCTTAAGCGGATCAGCCTCTGCGGCGCACAAAGGATTGAAAAAGGGATCGAGTCCGGTTTTAAGGCGATTAGAATACATATCTGAGTGATGGCTGAGAGAGAGAGAAAAAGAGGGAATAAAGAGAAAGATAGTAAAAAGAAAGAAAAAACGAGAAAGAGAATAAGAAAGAAAAAGAAAAAGAAAGAAGGAAAGAAAGAGGAAAAAATAAGAGAAAATTAAGAGAAAGAGAGGAAGAAATAGGCGTATGGTAAGATGAAAGGAATGTAAATAAAAAAAGGAAAATATTAAAAAACAGCTGCATAACACTGGACAATGCACCTTCATACAAACTCCTTACCTCTCCTCCTCCTCCCTCCAAAAAAAATAAAGGAATTCTCATACATATTCCCATACCCTCGCCCTCGCATTCCACCTTCCCCTCATACCCTAAGCCCTAAACCGGCCTCATTCCATGGACTCCTACCCTTCCCAAACCCTTCCACAAAGAATAAAGTTACACTTGGATTAACTTACCTGCCTACAAAGAGAAGTATGCCCCGCAAATCAAAGGAATACCTGACAATCTACCTTTCCTAAGCTTACCTGGAGCCTTTATTAACAAATCTTAAGCATATAATACCTGCCTCTAGAGGAAAATAATCCACACCTGAGCATACCTGTCCACAATAGGGAAATATTTATTAATCAATGTGAAATACCAGTCGCCTCGAACCTTTCCCTTCCTTTCCCTTTCCTTACCTTACCTGAGCCGATAGAAAGCATTATGCATATTACATGCCTCTAAAAAAATAATCCACACCTGAATTTACCTGTTCAAAATAGGAAAATATTTATTAATCAATATGAAATACCAGCCGCCTCAAACCCTTCCTTTCCTTACCTTACCTGAGTAGATACAAAGCATTAAGCATATGACCTGCCCTTCACCTCCCTTCACCCCCTCACCTGACCCCGCGGCGTGCCAAGGTGGGCATACACAAACCACCTTCCTTCGGGCACGCGGAGGATCAAATATCACCGTAAAAGGGATCTTAAGAGGCACAAAAGGTGTACGATAATAAGATTTAGGACTCGGCGCCGCTCACACACCTGAGGCGAGGCTGGCCGGGCGGACGGACAGGCGGTCATTAGCGGAATAAAAGGATTAATAAAGAGTTGAACAGGTAATGTTTTTCGCCGTGATGGGCTCCGGGTAACTCCTCGAGGGATCACTGTTTCCCCGCGAGGCTATATTTGGGTGTTTGGGGGATCCGGGCCCGGCTAAGAGGATCAGGGAGAAACAGAGACCGGAATGCGATTAGAAGTGAAACAAGTGAATAAAAGGTTCGAAAGGTTGAAGAGGAACGAAAATCTTTTATGCCGCTTTTCCTTCTTATTGGTGATGAAAAGCTTTAGAAATCCGACTTATATATGGTCGGCAAAAAGTAAAGGCTGTTTCGTCCCACTCTTCAAAACTAAGATTAGCCAATAAAATATGAGTGGTCGAGTGGTTAGACTGCACATGGTTCGAGTCCTACCACGACCAGCTGAAACTACCTCAGTGGTCGTAGACAGCCCACTTTTTTTTTTTTTTTTTACAGAAATGGAAACAGTTCAAGGGCGTGAAAAAGAAAACAATAATGAAAAAAAGCCCGCCTACTGCTCTCGAATAGAGTACATAGGAGTGGCCAAAGAGAGGTCAATTTCGGAAGGAGGTGTCCTGATACTTTCCAAATGTCCATCAATCAACCCTAACTTCAGGAAATAGGTAAAGGGAGCACCTGGGAGCAGCACGAGCCAGACACTCATATCATCAGTCATACATCACGGCAGTCATTATAAATAGTTCGTCAGCGCCACCAACGAAATGGGTCTGAACAACACAACTAATTAAGAAAACCTATCGACGTTATGAACAGCACATGGCAAAAAAAAAAAAAAAAAAATCCACTTGCACCATTTTTTTTTACAGTAAATGAACAAACTGTGAAAGAAGGGAAACAAAAGGCCTGCTGAGCGCCATTCCAGTAAGATCAAGCAGAAAACCGAGACCAGAACTGAGGGTTATTTTCGGTAGGAAGTGAATTAAAAAATTCCTTGCGCCCTCCATTGTCCTTACCCCTCCTCCCTTTCTCAACCCTCCTCTCCCTCAACTCCTAATATTGTCAATATTTCTCCTACTTTTCTTCACCACTATTTATTCTCTATTACTTTTTCTACATAACATTAAAAAATATAAAAAACTAAAACAGCAAAACATTAAAAAACTAAACTAAATATATATCCATTTTCTATCGAAGGCTATACTGTTTCTTCTTCACATTTGGACATCTCCCCCTTTTTCTTCCCTCCTCTCCCTCTACTCCTACTCTTGTCTTTTTCTCTCCTACTTTTCTTTCACTATTTATTCTCTTTTTCTCTTTCTCCTTACCCTTAAAAAAAGATAAAAAAACTAAAAACAGCAAAACATTAAAAAAACTAAACTAAATATATATCCATTTTCTTTCGAAGGCTATACTGTTTCTTCTTCACATTTGGACATCTCCCCCTTTTTCTTCCCTCCTCTCCCTCTACTCCTACTCTTGTCTTTTTTCTCTCCTACTTTTCTTTCACTATTTATTCTCTTTTTCTCTTTCTCCTTATCCTTAAAAAAAAAAAAAAAAAAACCCTCAAAACAGCAAAACACTAAAAAAACTAAACTAATATACACCCATTTTCTTTCGAAGGCTATACTGTTTTTTCTTCATATTTGGACATCTGCTTCCTGCTCCTGCTACCTCCTTCCAGTCCATTTTTCACCATAGGGTCCTTACGATGGGCCTGCTGACGTCTTACTGATGATGAGCGATAGCGCGGAGGCGGCGGCTGACCTCAATGAGCGATAATTACGGTCAGCAAATAAGGTTCAGGAGAGGGAGAAAAAATATGATGGAGGGAAAAAACATCAACTCTCTCCTCCTCCTCCTCCTCCATTATCGCCTTGCCTTTCTTCCTTGAGCCTTCCCCTTGTCCTGACCCCCTTTCCCCTCCTCCTCCTCCATTATCGCCTTGCCTTTCTTCCTTGAGCCTTCCCCTTGTCCTGACCCCCTTTCCCCTCCTCCTCCTCCATTATCGCCTTGCCTTTCTTCCTTGAGCCTTCCCCTTGTCCTGACCCCCTTTCTCCTTCCTCTTCTCTCATCTCACTTTCTTTTTTCTATTTCTTCTTATTTTTTTATCTGTTTATTTCGTTCTTTCTTTCGTTTATTTTTTTATCTCCCTTTCTTTCTTTCCTTCTTTTTCTTTCTCCCATTTTCTCTCTTTTCCCTTCTTTCTTTCTCTCATTTTGTCTTTTCCTTTCTTTTTTTTTTCTTTCTTTCTCTCTTTGTCTTCTCTCTCTAACTTTCATTCCTTCTTTCTTCCTCTCTTTCCTTTTTTTTCTTCTCTCTCTCTCTCTCTCTCTCTCTCTCTCTCTCTCTCTCTCTCTCTCTCTCTCTCTCTCTCTCTCTCTCTCTCTCTCTCTCTCTCTCTCTCTCCTTCCCTCCCTCCCTCTACCTCACAGGAACCATTACCATCCTGACAGTGTTTACAGGTGGTGTTGGAGGGACAGACACACCTACACCCACACCTAATGAATCCTCGCCCACCTACACCTTGACACGACCACCTCACCCCCGACACCCCCACTTGGTAATGGTCCCGCACACCTTACACTCAAAAATCACCCATATCCTCCTCCTCCTTATGCTCCGTTTTCCATTTCCAGCCCCGAGGAGTCATCATTCTAGCGGGCTTTTCGAATTAGTGTGAATATATCCATCAGTCATCATTTCCTCGTGTTCGGCGCCCTCAGTACTCGTTCTCGACTTTAAGCATGGGAAAGTAGGTTCTAAAATGCCTATTCGTTCGTGCGTAAGTTCTTTTCTACGGTCGAGGCGTGACGCGGCGTCTTAACACAACAACACGTGCTCCCTGAACAGCTGATTATTCAAAACAAAGCCACGTGCTGCCAAGGTTTAATTATCAACTCCTCTCCCTCCTCCTCCTCCTCCTGTCCCTTCTTTCCCCTCCCTCTCCCTAATGTCCTAACGCCCCCATCCTCCTCCACGGCCGCCACCACCATCACCACCACAACACTTAATCATATTTGGTGATAAGTGATCGGAACTAAATGTCCATAATTATACCTTTTAGCTGAGGACAATGATATACACGGCGGTGCATTAATAACCAGGAGTCTTTAGTGGTTATTAAATAGCAAGGGATGAGCAGGTAAGTGGTGGGCTTAATACGGCCGGTCCTGTGAAGCGTAACACGGGAATAATAACCTTACTGATGAATGGTCAACAGTACGTCTGGGTGCGGCAGTGGGGTTGGTTGGTCATGAAGGAAAGTTGATGCACGATAATGAATGAAATATGGAGTGAAACGAGGAGAGGCAACGCTGAAGGAGACGAATGCAGGATTGTGAATGTTCGTTCGAGGTTTATGATGAGTGAAAATAATAAATGAGATGAGACAAAAAATACTGAATGAAATATGGTGAGACGAAGATGCAAAGCTAAAGGAGCCTAAAGTGATACTGTGAATGCAAGGTTGAGTTTTATAGTGAGTGAAAATAATAAATGAGATAAGATGAGACAAAAAGATGTATAATAAATGAATAAGAAATGAGAAGGAGAGGCAATGCTAAAGGAGTCTAATAGAAGCTTATGAATGCATGTTTGAGTTTTATAATGAGTGAAAATGATGAATGATACGAGATGAGACAAAAGAAAAAGGAGTCCAGTGAAGTATTAGGAGTTCCCATCAGTGTTTTGTAATGGATAAAAAAAAATAAGGAAGGAAGACAAGTGAAGGGAGAACTAAGGAGAGATGAAATAAGAGAGGAGAAATGGAAAGAAAAAAGAGAAAGAGAGATATATGAGACAGAGGATATAGGAAGAGGAGAGGAAGAAATACTAGGAGAAAAGGAAGAAAAATAGGAGTATGAGAAAAAGGGAGAAAGGAGAAGGAAGAAGGAAAGAGGAAAGGAGAAAAAGAAAAATAGAAGGATAAACAGGGAAAGGAAAAGGAGGAGAAAGAAGGGAAGAAGAGGACGAGGCAATGGCACAAAAAAAAAAAAAAAAACTGGGAAGGAAAAATAAAAAAAAAAAAAAAAAAAATCGAAAGTGGCTGAAAAAAATAACTTGTGTCCAGAAAGTGATGTAAGTTCAGAGCTTCAGTATCTTCTTAAAAGCGTAAAGTCAGAGTAAAACAAAGTATCACAAAGTCATTCATGTTTTATAATGAATGAAAAAAATAATGAAGTAAGACACGTGGAAAAAAATATATAAACGTGTCCATTAATTAACACAAGAAAAATTGGTATTAGTCTTGCTTTGATGTAGTGTTTAGGGCGTAAAGAAAGACTAATGCGATAATGAAACTCAATTAAGGGTAATGACTTTGCACATTAATGAAGAACTGGCCAGGATGTTTGTGTTGACTCGTGTTGTTACGTGGTATTCATTTTCCTTCTTTCTCTCTTTCCCCTCTCTCTTTCCTTTCATCTGTTTCCTCCTCCTTTGTCTTCTTTCCTTCTTTTTTTCCCCTTTTCTTTTTTCTCCACTCATTTTTCTTTTTCCATCTCTCTTCTCCTCCTTTATCTTTTCCTTCACCTACTCTTCTTGTTTCCCTTATTCTCCCCATCTTCCTTTTTCCCTTTTCCCTTTCTCATCTTCTTCTTCCATTTCCTCCTCCTCTTTCACTGTTTTTCTCTCCTCCATTTTTCTGTCAATTTTCTTTCCATATTCCCTTTCATCCTTCTTTTCTTTTCCCTCTTACTAAT
Source organism: Eriocheir sinensis (assembly GCF_024679095.1). Taxonomy (NCBI): domain Eukaryota; kingdom Metazoa; phylum Arthropoda; class Malacostraca; order Decapoda; family Varunidae; genus Eriocheir; species Eriocheir sinensis. Next base: position 134,866 of record NW_026112169.1, on the reverse strand, counting down.
TCTTTTCTTTCTATATTCACCCTCATCCTTATCTTTATTTCCCCTTCTACTCGTCTCCCTTGCTTCCTCTTTGATTTCTTCACTTCTCTCCCTCTTTCTCATCTTCCTCTTCCCCTCTTTCTCCTTCTCCTCCTTCATTATCCCTTACCTAAGTGCCTCCTCTCCCCTTACCTCCCCTTACTCACCTATTACATTCTTCCTTCCCTCTTTGCCTCGCCCCTCTCTTCCCCTCCCCTCCCTTTCCCCTCCCTTCCTTTACACTGTCCCCTCACCTTCCCATTACTGCCCACCTTTCTCCCTTCCCCTCGCCTTGCCTATTATGCTCTCGCTCCCTCCCCTTCCCTCCCTTCACGTTTCCCCCTTCCCCTCACCCATCACATGTACAAGCCTCCATCATCTCCCCTCGGTCGATCCATCACCCCGCCACACACACACACACACACACACACAGGCCCCTCCCCCCTCCCCTATGCACACACAAGAACAATACACCTCCCCCAACGCAAAAAAGCAGATCTGTGAGACATTCTAAACAGCCTAAGCCCATTACAATTCCCCTCTTCTTTCCCTCTTCTCCTCTCCCTCTTTGTCCCTCTTTATTCTCACCTTTACTTCTCCCCATTTATTTACCTGCATGGCCCTTCCTTATATCCCATACCTTGCCATTTGCTCTTACCCCCTCCTAACACCTCCCCTCGTCTCTCTCTGCACAGTTTCCTTTTTCCTCTTTCAATCTTCTGGTTCTTCCTCTTTCCTTCTTATGCCTATTTATTCCCCTTCCCATTATACCTATGCATGATAATCCTTACCTCAATATTCAAGGCTTACCCATTCACCTTCCTTTGTTATCCTATATTTCTTCACTTTTTGTTTTCCACCTCTTCTCCCTTTCTCATTAACTCTCTTTTTTGTGACCTTTTTTTTTCTCTATCACCCCTTCCTCCCCTTTTTTACCCTTATATGCAAGACACTCCCACTTTTCTTTTCTTCCTTCCCCTCTTTCTTCTCTTTCTCCTCCCTTTCCCTCTTTCTCCTCTTCTCATCTTTCTCCTCCCTTTCCTTCTTTCTCCTCTTCTCTTTCTCCTCCCTTTCCACGCTTTCTCCTCCCTTTCCCCCTTTTCTCCTCTTCCCCTCTTTTTCCTTCTACTCTTCCTTTCCCCTCCCATCCCTGCTCAACATCCTCCATTACCTCCCTCGTCTCCCTGCACCCTTTCTCTACTCCCCCCCCCCCCCCATTCTGTCCTGCACCTCCCTCTTCTCCCTTCCCCCTGTCACACAAAAGGGGGCCTAAAAAGGGAGTAAACTGCGCTAAATGTCCGATGAGAGGTCAGCAGGTGAAGGTAGTGAAGCATAACCAGGTAAAGGGGGAGGAAGGAAGAGGAAGAAGGGGAGGAAGGGAGAGGAAGCGCCAGAGATGTGGTGATGGATCGGAGGGGATGGGATGGGAGGGAAGGGGGAGGAGAGAGAGAGAGAGAGAGAGAAAAATAATTACATAGAAGACGAAAAAATAGGTGGAGAAGGAAGATGTGAAGGAGGAGATGAAAAGGAAAGGAAAACTAAGAGGAGTAAAAAAAGCAAAAATGTAAAAAAAAGAAGGAAAAACAAGGTAGAAAATGAAAAAAAGAAAAAAAATTGTGGGAAAAAAAATCCGGGGAAGAAAATAATACGTACAAAATAAAAACGAGCAGGAAAAATCAGGAATAATATTATAGTAATAAAACACCAGCTCGTCACGTTACCAGGAAAAAAGACAGACAGACGCAGAGACAGACAGATGAAAGTGACAGGTGAGTGATTCTGCAATAGGTTACGTCTTATTGCTTGCATCTCTCTCTCTCTCTCTCTCTCTCTCTCTCTCTCTCTCTCTCTCTCTCTCTCTCTCTCTCTCTCTCTCTCTCTCTCTCTCTCTCTCTCTCTCTCTCTCTCTCTCTCTCTCTCCACCTGTCCCCCTCCCTACACTCTACCCCATCCACCTTCTTCTCTGTCCCTCTCCTCCTTCTTTTGTTATCTTCGTTGATGCTCCCTCTCCCCCCTCTCATCTCTCCTCTCTCTCTCTCTCTCTCTCTCTCTCTCTCTCTCTCTCTCTCTCTCTCTCTCTCTCTCTCTCTCTCTCTCTCTCTCTCTCTCTCTCTCTCTCTCTCTCTCTCTCTCTCTCTCTCGCCTTTTCTCCGTTTCTTACCTCCCTTCCGTTTTTTTCATTTCCTTCCGATCTAATCCGCCACCACCCTCCTTCTTTCCTCTTCTCCACCCTCTCTCTTTTCCCATCTTTCCCTCCTTTCCCTTTTTCTGTTCTCACTTTTTTCTTCTGTTCGACTTTCTATCTACCCTTTCCCTTTTCTTCTGTCCTCGTCACCCCCTCCCTCAGTCTCTCCAATATCCTCTCCACCTCCTCCTCCTCCTCCTCCTGTCCTCCCTATTTTCTCTTCTATGTGTTTGCCGCCCCTTCCGCCTCCCCCCGCCGCCGCCGCCGCCACCTGCCTCCCCTGGGCTCAGCTGCCTCGCCAGGTGACACGCGCGCGAACACACCTGAGGGAAACCTAAGACCTTTTAAGGGACGGAGTTTACCCCAAAACGACAAACAAGGTGGAGGAGGAGGAGGAGGAGGAGGAGGAGGAGGAGGAGGAGGAGGAGAAAGTTGATGAAGGGAGGAGAGAGAAAAGGGGTAAAAAGGAAATGAAAGAGGGACAAAAGGTGAAGGAGAGGAGAAGGCAGGAAGGAAGAAGGATGGAAAGGATATGTTTGAGGAAATGGAAAGCTGAAACAAATAGAAAAAAATGGAAAGAAAGGAAAAGGCGAAGCGTAAGAAAGAAGTAGAGAAAGAATTAGAGGGAAATAGGGAGATAAGTAGAGGGGTGACGAGGAGGATAAGAAAGAGCAGGAGGAGGAGGAGGAAAGGGGTATGGCCAGAGTGAGAAGACAGAGCCACCCACCCACCTGGGAGCATCCTAATCACACCTGTCACTCTCTTAATTAACTCAGGTGGCACAAGGAGCAGCCACTGTCCGTAATTTGGGGTGAGATGAGACGTCGCCACCCTCTTATGGTTGCCTGAGGAAGAAAGAAGAGGAAGAAAAAAAGGAAAAGGAAGGCGAAAGAACATGTTTTTTTTTTTTTTTTACAACAAAGGAGGCAGCTCAAGGGCACACACAAAAAGAAAACAATAATAAAAAAAGCCCGCTACTCGCTGCTCCTAAAAAAGAAACAAAAGAGGTGGCCGAAAGCAAGATCAAATACGGGAGGGAGGAGTAGGAGTATTAATGGAATAGGAGCAGAAAGATATATAGAAGGAAGATATAAGGGTAACGAAAAAGGAGAAAGAGATGAAGCTGCGAAGAATGGGGAGAGAAGAGGAAGAAAACATTTGGCTGGGGAAGAATGAGGAGTAGGAGAAGTAAAAGAAGGAAGAGAAAGAAGAGTAGAACATGAGTAGAAATAGGTAGGAAAGTGCAACAGGCGATAAAAGTGATAAAAGGAGAGAAGAGGACATATAGCTAGGGAAGAAAAAAAAAGGGAGAAGCAAAAGAAGGAGGAGGAAGAAGAGTAGAACGAAGGTAGGATTAGAAATGGAAGAAGAGCGGCAGGAGTTAAACGCGATAAAGGAGAGAGAGAGAGAAGGAAAGAAATCAAACAGGGGGAGAAAAGGAGGAGAAATAGAGGAAAGAAAAGTAGAACAAAAGTAAAATTATGCATGGAAGAAGAGCAGGAGTAGTGATAAACGAAAGAGATAAAAAAGAACATCTACCTACTACTGATGGTCTTGTAAAATTAATCCTCAAGACCCAGAATCCCTCAAAGAACTCCCGTAAAAGGCCTCTATGAATGATTCCCTCCCCCTCCCCCCTAAGCGCCATCCATCACAGAACCCTCACAGTTAACACCCACCTAATCAACACACGAATTACCTGTTAATCACTCAAATTGGGTCTCCTTCCCCTTATATACCTCTTCTCTCTCCTTATATCCCCCTTCTTCTTTTCCTTCTCCTCCTCCTCCTCCTCCTTGTTGTTATCCTCTTCTTCCTCCTTTTACTTAACATCTACTTATCTTTCTTTTATCTTTTTTCTTTCATCCATATTTCCTTAAAACCTTTTTCCTCCTCTTTCTCTTTTCTTCTCTTCATCTTCCATGTTTCCTCTTCGTCGTCTCTTCTCCTCTTTCTCCTCTTCCTCTTCGTCGTTTTTTCTCCTCTTTCTCCTCTTCCTCCTATTTGTTTATTCCTCCTAGTTCCTTTCCTTCTTTACCTTTTCCTCTTCGTTTAAATTATCATAACGTGTATTTTATTAATCTTTCCTCTTTCCCCTCTTTCTCTTCTTCTAATTATTTCTCCTCTTCCTCTGTCACCATTTCTTCGTTTCTTTTCCTTCTCCTCCTCCTCTTCTTCCTCCTTCACTAGTCTCCCCTTTACAACAGCATTACCTCTACCTCTCGCCTGTTTCTCCCTTCCTCCCTTTTTCTCCCCCGTTCTTCTCCCCTCTTTGGTTAATCAGCACAGCACAGAGATCGAATGCTAAGTGTTTTCATCTGTGGACCCAACATATGACGCTTTATCCATGCGTGAGCTTCGTTATAGCTGGGTGCGCGCGCTCTCTCTCTCTCTCTCTCTCTCTCTCTCTCTCTCTCTCTCTCTCTCTCTCTCTCTCTCTCTCTCTCTCTCTCTCTCTCTCTCTCTCACCTTCCGATTCACCTGGTGTATAAAAAATCACTAATCCATCAATGGCATCACCTGGCGTGCGTTAACTCTACTTTTCACACCTGTAATTCCCCAAAAGTAACACGAAATCTACCGGAACCTAACTCGAGCAAAAAGTAAGCAAACAAGAGCTAACCTAACCTAACCAAATCACAAAGGAAAATGGGTGTTCCTGGTGGACTATGGATAAACTTTCAAAATATACACAAGGAAAGTCCACCTAATCTTATCAAACCGAAACTAAACATAACTAAACCTTAAAAACTAACATAATTATATCAGGACAGGGATATGAGTGTTCCTGGCAAAATAAGAACAAACAGAAGCTCAAAATATATACAATAAGGCCCACTTAACTAATCAAACTAGCTAACCTAGCCTAACCTAACCTAACTAAAACCAAAGTTAACTTAAGCCAAAACTAACGACCTAAAATAACCAAACCAAACCTAACCTAACCTAACTTATCCTCTCCTCTCCTCACCTCACCTCACCTCACCTAACAAAACAAAACCAAATCATACCAAACCAACCAAAACCGAAAAATTATTGTTACTGGCAGACTATGATCAACAGACATCCAAAATATACACAATAATGACCAACTAAACCTAATCAAACATGAACTAACCAAAGTCACACCTAACCAAACCAAACCAAACCAAACCAAACCAAATCAGAAATTGTAAATAAGTGTTGCTAGCAGACAGACAACACAGACAACAACAGCCGTTTAATACACAGCGGCCAGACCACAATTAATCTTCCTCGGATTAAGAGAAGCAGTTTAAAGCTTGTACATCTTCATTAGCCCGCGCAAATGAAGGCAGATGGTAGGGGGAAGAGGCCGAGGGTGAGGGAGGCAGGGGGGCGGAGGGGGACGGGGAGGGGGTAAAGGGAGTGAGAGGGGAGCAGGTGAGGATGGGTAAAGGGGGGGGGCCGGGGTGCGCAGGTGTTAAGGGGTGATGAGGTAATATAATCCACTGCCCCCTTCTCTCCTCCCCTTTTTTCACCCCTTATATTTTCCTCGCCTATCTCCCTCCTCCTCTTCCTACTCTCCCTTCCCTTCCTCTTCGCAACCTCATCCCTTTACCCCTTTCATTATCTCTCACTTCCTTCCTCTTCCTCATCTCCTTTTCCTCCCCACTCTTTGTAGCTTCATCTTTTCCTCCCTATTCTTTATCTCCTATATCTTCATTCATTCTCCTCCTTCCCTTCTCTCTCCTCTTCCTTCCCCTTTTCTCCTCCTCCTCCTTCTCCTTGTTTTTTTCTCCCTCGTTCTAATATTTCCATTTCTCTTCCTCCTCTTCCTTCTATTTTTTTTCTACTTTTTCCTAATCTTCTCATTGCTGCTCCTCTTTCTCTTTTTCCTTCTCCTTTTCTTCCACTCTTTCTTCCACATTTCCACTTTCGTCATCATTCATACTTTCTTTTCCTTCCATCGTCTTCCTCTTCTCCTTTCTCCCTCTCTCCCCACACTTCTCATACTTGCCCCTATTGTCTCACCCTTCCTCTATACTTCCTCCTTTCTTTCATACTTCTCATTATTTCCTTCCCCTTTCTCTACCTCCTTCTCCCCCCTTAGCATCTCCATTCCCCGCCTCCCCCCCATGTCACACGCAGGTAATGGAGAAGAAAAACAGTGCGTAGGGCAAGGCAGGGAGGCGTAATTGAGCATGACGTCACAGCGGGCTTGATGGGAGATGATCAACGTGGTGGTGGTGGTGGTGGTGGTGATGATGTCCTAACCTGCCCCCCATATTTTTCTCTCTCTCTCTCTCTCTCTCTCTCTCTCTCTCTCTCTCTCTCTCTCTCTCTCTCTCTCTCTCTCTCTCTCTCTCTCTCTCTGTGACCAACCAGCTGACGTCTATCTCTTCACTTTTATTCTTCTTCCTCTTGATCATCTTCTTTCTTATTCTTTCTCTTCTTCTTCTGCTTATATTTTTTCCTTCGTTGATCTACTTCTCGTTTTCAATACCCAAGAGAAACAAGAATGACAGGTAGGAGGAAGAGGAGGAGGAGGATTTGCAGGAGGAGGAGGAGGTGTTGAGGTGAGTCGGGAGGAGGTAAATGACCACCACTTGTGCTCACCTGGGCTGGTCACCTGTGGTTTTGGAGGCTGGCTACTATCTCCATCCCCTCCTCTCTCCCTCTCCCTCTCTCTCTTTCTCTCCCTCGCTCTCGGTCGGCAGATGACACGCACGTGCTGCCCATCCCCCTTCTCTCCCTTCCTCCTCCTTCCTTTTCCTCCCTCTCTCCCTCCCCTTCGATTAGTGTAGAGAGAATCAAACCTACCACAACCATTTATAATACCTCACCCCACCTCGACCACCACACCCAACGGCATCGGGGAGGGATGGGGGAGGGATGGGGGACATGGAGAGAGAGAGAGAGAGAGAGAGAGAGAGAGAGAGAGAGAGAGAGAGAGAGAGAGAGAGAGAGAGAGAGAGAGAGAGAGAGAGAGAGAGAGAGAGAGAGAGAGAGAGAGAGAGAGAGAGAGAGAGAGAAATATAGCTATAGATAAACAGACGGACAAACAACGACAAAGAAACAGACAAATGAAGGGGTAGCAAAAAAAAAAAAAAAAAAAAAAAAAAAAAAAAAAAAAGAAAAAAAAAAAACTTGGTAAAAACACAAAACCGGCTTAACAAAAAATAAAACGGGGGGAAAAAACATTAAACCAAAAGGAACTATACAAGAAAACATCAAACACCTAAACAGATAAACAAACATTGGTAGAGATGGGACAGACACATACAGAGACCCAAACACACACACACACACACACACACACACACACACACACACACACACACACACACACACACACACACACACACACACTGATTCAGGGCGGCGAGGGGAGTGAGTCACGGGCGTGGGAGGCTTGGCACGTGCTGGAGGCTGCCACGTAATCTCACCTGGCGGCCACGTGTTACCTGTGCTTCTGATCTCACCTTTGTTTACCCTACCTGCTGATGCTGTGGTGGTGGCGGTGGTGGTGATGGGGGCGGTGTTAGTGTTAATAGCAAAAGTAGTCGTAATAGGTGTCTTAGTGGTTGTGAGTGGTCGTCTTAAGTGGTGTTGCCGGTGGTGAAATTGGTATGTGTGTGGTGGTAGTGTGAGTGTTGTTGTTTGTGGAGTGGTGGTAGGAAAGAATAGGAGTGGTAGGAAAGATTATGGTATTGGTAGTGAAGGTATTAGTGATGGTTATGGTGTTACTGGTGAATGTGGTTTAAAAAGAGGAAGTAATGGCATTTCTGGTATGGTGTTAGTAGTGAGAGTATTAGCATTGTTAGTATTATTATTATTAGTGTTGGTAGTGGTGGCATTAGTGGTGACTGCAGCGGTGATAGTGATGATGTTTATAGTTGTTATCATCATCATCATCGTTTAAAGCCTCCCTAACGATCTCATCCACGCGACCTTTTAACCATCATCATAATCATCTAATATTAAAGGTAAAAGGTGACACGTGTTCGGTACAGGTCACGTGCCAGGTACAGGGAGGAGAATCAGTCTGTGTGAGTGTGGGGGCGTTGAATGAATGAGAGAGTATGAATCAGAGAGCACGAGCGAGTAGAATGAGTGTAAGAGTGAGTGAGTGGGTTAGCAGAAATGAGAGTATGTGAGTGAGTGACAAATTAACTGACGGACTAAGTTACCTACAGAATAACCGATTGACTGAGTGAAAGGCTGGCACAAGTGTTGCATTAGAGGTTAGTGATTGATTGATCGAGTAACTGAATGCCTGGGAGGTACCAACCATAGATGCACTACCAATATAGAAGTATTCGTGCCAAAAGAGTGTGCTCATGGTGACAACATGGCGGGAACAGTGAAAAAATTATATTATAGACGTGACAGTGTTTGCAAGCGTAACCATGATACATAGATATGGTTATTCATTACCACATAAGAAATAGATGTTTAAATATGCTTTTGTTTTACCCTCGGAAAATTACATATATGGATACTTTACCAAACCAGAAAACTAATCAAACTATAACCTTACATCAATTTTGACCCGTTATAAATACATGGTCAAACACTGTACCTGCGTATCCCATTTTTACCTGAAAACACGCCCCTACCTGTCCTCCTCCCTCTAATTAAGCCTCCCCGGATGACGTCACGTTATTACCTGCTCGAGAGGCCTCCGCGTTACATCACCTCGGCGTTACACCTGAGATTCTCGTTAGCGATGGCGAGAAAACAATAAAACGAACAAAACCACCAATTATCCCCAATTTTTCGAGGCCAGAGTGTGGTACTAATTTTGATAAAGGATCACACACGGTGGGCTAATAGATTAAAGGTTGATAAATGGCCTGGCCTATGGGAGTTGGGTAAGAGACAGCAGGTATGGTGGAAATGTTCAATTTATGAAAAAAAAGTACATAGTAATTATAGCGATAGCTGAGAAAAATCTTTAGCAAATAAATAACAAACATAACAGATCTTGTAGTATGTGAATCACTGCGAATGCTCAAAGAAACGAAGTGTAGCATTTTGATATTACTGGAACTGATCTCAAGGACATGGCCTAGGAAGGGAGAACTTATAATGTGGGCAAGAAAAACCGCAAATAATTATCAATACCAAGAAAGAAAACGGTTAAGGAATATATTAACGATACAAAAAAAAAGACAAACGATAGACTCGCTACATATCAACAGCTAGGAAAAAGATGATTCATTGAAGTTTATCGGACTGACAAGGCAACAAACTACAACTGGCGGCTGGATGAATATTGTTGTGGTACATATTCTTGATCATAAGACTGATAAGAGACTAAATGCTGAGAGATAATGATTAACTAGAAAAAAAGAAAAAAATATTGCCATAGAACACATTTCCAGAGTACTCAAGAGGCACAGACAGTTATGAACAATGGAAAACGTATGGTCGGGGTGCATCTCTGACCACCTCATCAGCACACCTGCCCGGAAACCCTCACCTGGACGCGAGACAAAGGTGGGGGCACGCGGCGCACCTCCTCGGCCGCGGTAATGACTTAAAAAGGGATATTTGTGCCGCTAACTACAGGACTAAGGGTCGATTTGTTTGTATTGATTAATGGCCCTGTGTGTGTGTGTGTGTGTGTGTGTGTGTGTGTGTGTGTGTGTGTGTGTGTGTGTGTGTGAGTGAGTGAGTGAGTGTGTGTGTGTGTGAGTGTGTGTGTGTGTCACCGGCTACATCACACACCTGCCCTCACTATCCTGTTACCTGGCCATCACCTCTCCCTTACCTGTCACCTGTCCACCTGGCCGCCCCTGCCTGGCCCGCCTCACCTCGCCGACAGCCGACACTCACCTGAAGGGAAGGCAGAAAGGTAATACATTAGAAAGGTAAATAACGTATATGAAAAACAGCACAAAAAACAATAAAAAGAAAGGAACAAAAAAAATTACCGCCTATAGGTAAGACTCGTAAAAGAAGGTAAACAACATACATGAAAAAAATAACAGTGCATATAAAAGAAGAAAGTAAGGAACACAAAATGATAATGCCTACAGATCAGACACGTAATATACTGTAATAATTATTTGTTATTTACTTCAGAGCATTACGTTAAAAATCAACAAATAACAGTATAATAGAAGAACCAACATGTGAAAAAAGATAAATAACATGCATGACATAACACAAACTCGTAAAGGCGGTTATCAAGGCGGCGTAACACGAATTCATATTATCGCAACTTTTAGCATTTATTTCTAGCAGTACAAGCATCTTTAGGTAATTGCATACTGTCACTCAGCATCATAATCCTTGCTCTCACGAATATATTTACTTCACCGTAGTATCACACATTACTTGACACAGTACTAATAAAAAAACTATAATGTAAAAATAAAGAAAGTAATACGTAAAGCTTTTGTATAGTAATTGGTGTCCTGAAGCAAGAAAAAACAAAATCACGTGAGGGCTCTCCACACGCGCCCCAACCCCCCCCCCCCCCCCCCCGCGCCAGCACGTCAGTCTTCATTTTCTATTACAGGTGAGCGAGACACGCGCCCACGAAAAGACAAATAAGCCATTTACCTACCTGGAGAATTACGGTAGGTAGGCCTAAGGATCGCTCCCTCATCCCTTTTTGGGTAGGCCTGTGCGGTGGTGGTGGCGTTACCCTTTCGTGTTATGGTTCAAGGCGTCACATTTCTCTCTCTCTCTCTCTCTCTCTCTCTCTCTCTCTCTCTCTCTCTCTCTCTCTCTCTCTCTCTCTCTCTCTCTCTCTCTCTCTCTCTCTCTCTCTCTCTCTCTCTCTCTCTCTCTCTCTCTCTCTCTCTCTCTCTCTCTCTCTCTCTCTCTCTCTCTCTCTATTTATCTATCTATCTATCTATCTATCTATCTATCTATCTGTCTGTCTGTCTGTCTGTCTGTCTATCTATCTCTTTGAAGTCATAAGTGCATTTCCTTGTTTGTTCATTTTCCTTTCGTTTCTTGCACACAAAGTATTCGCACCCCTTCCTACTTTCTTCTCCCTCTTACTCCCTATGCTCTCCCTCTCTCCCCCTTTCTCTCATGTCGGCGCCCACTCACAGTAAGAGACGAAGGGTTGTAAGAGAGGAAAGAGGGGAGAGCTGAGATAGGGGAGTGAGAGGAGAAGGGTTCCAGAATGAGTCACATGCTAGCAGAAGAGGGGAGAAGGGAGGGTGAAGGATAAGGACGCAGGGAGGAGAGAATGGAGAAGCAAGGCGAAGAGGGGAGGCGGTGAGATGGAGGGGAAAAGGAGGGGAATGATTGAGAGCCACGAGGGGGAGAGTGACAGGAGGAGACAAGTAGGTTGGGTGAGTTATGGGGAAGGTGAGACGAGGTGAGGGGAAGAGGGAAGGTGAGAGCGAGGTTTACTATCAACAGGTGACACCCCGAAGACACGAGGAGGACAGGTGAGCTCGGAAAGGTAAGAAGGGAAAGTAAAAATAGAAGGAAACAGATAAGCGGAGATGTTGAGATGCGAACAGAAGAGAGAGAGAGAGAGAGAGCATACTCATAAAATGGTGGGTGACCCCGTGTGAGTTGACCTGACCTCACCTGCCGGAAGTGTCCCCGGAGGTCGTACACACAGGGTCACATCCCGGCCATGTGTCTGGCTAACGGTCGGTCTGTCTGTCTGTCTGTCTGTCTGTTCATTTGTGTGTCTGTCTTGGGTTACCTCTGACAATCTTAGAAGTATAATAACATTCATATTTATTTTTCTATTTTCACAAACGATTTTTTTTTTTAGTGAGGGTGTTAACACACACACACACACACACACACACACACACACACACACACACACACACACACACACACACTTTCTTATTAACCTGTGTCATTACTTTCCTCCCAAGACCGCTGCCCAACATCCCTCTTCCCCTCTTGAGGTCAACGTAAGAGCTGTGACAGAAGGTCAGGTAGCCGTGTCGGGGTCAAGTGTCGAGGGGTCACGGACGGGAGTGACCTGACCCTGCATGGCCCTACCAGTGACCCGCGCCGCTGTGGTCACTCCCGCCACGCCTCGCCTCCCTGACCCCCGCCCTGGCACCGCGTCCACCCTGCCACTGAGACACACAGAACTCATGTACCGCCCTTGTTTCTATGGTGGTGGTGGTGGTGGTGGTGGTGGTGGTTATGGTGGTGTGGTGGTCCTACTGCTTCTACCACTGCTGTCATTACCACTACCATTACTGCTACTACTATTTATGTTACTACTACGTTAACTGCAGCAATGACTCTTAACATGTAATCCAAAACACGTATATGGCATTGAAGCTAATCTCATTCCTTCGCAACTACATTTTATTCAATCACCACTTATTTAATTTACTCTTTCTATACTATTGTTGCTTTTTACATTACATTTACATCCTTGTCTTCCCTCTCTATATGGTTTGGTACGAGTAGAATATATTTTTAGGAGCAGCAAGTAGCGGGCTTTTTTTTCATTATTCTTTTATTTTTTGTGCCTTTGAGATGCCTCCTTTGATGTAAAAAAAAAAAAAGTTGTCCCGATCTTCATCATGTCATCACTTTCTATATCATTTTCTTATAGCTTTATCTTCGTGTCTTCATTTACATTAACACGCAAAAACATGGGTCGCATTAAGAGACATTTCGCAGCCCAGGAACACATATTTGACAAGGCTTTCGTGGGAGTTGTGGGCATTTCCAGGGGTAGTTTTATGACCCTGGTGGTAGTTTCATCCTTCCTCTGTACCCTGAGCATAAAGAAACACTCATGAGAACCTGACTGATCCCCCTTTGACCTTTAGATACAGCTGATGTGAGAATGCAAAGTGTCTTGTAATACCAGCCAGGTCGGTATTATTATTATTATTATTTTTTTTTTTTTTACAGCAAAGGAGACAGTTCAAGGGCACAAAAAAAGTAAACATTAATAAAAAAAAGCCCGCTACTTGCTGCTCCTAAAAAGAATCCAAAGACACCATCGCTTCTCACATCAACTATTTCTAAAGGTCAGAGAGGGGATCAGTCGGGTTCTAATGAGTGTTCCTTGAGGCTCATGATACTGAAGAAGGGTCAAAGTACCACCAGGGTCATAAAACTACTCATGGAAATGCCCTAAACACATACGAAAGCCTTGTCAAATACGTGTACCAGTGCGCCATAATGTTTAAGAATACGACCCAATAGTATTATCTTTTCATATTATTCAACATTTTCTCCTCCTCCCACCACACAAGGGAGAGCCAAACCACCAGATTCCTCCAACAGATTCCTCCACTCCCTGCACATCCCCGCATCCGTGGCACCGGTGACCCTCCGCTCCTAAAGTGCCACTAGCGTCAGGGCGGCCTTGGGGTGGCACTTTGAGGGGTGTGACATGACACGCACTCACACCTCCTGACACCCCCTGATCCTGCCCCAGACACTACGCCGCCCCCCTGTAACCTCCACTGACCCACCTTAACACCCACCTCCTACCTCCTTACCACTGCTCTGACACCCCCTGATCCTCCCCCAGACACTACGCCGCCCCCCTGTAACCTCCACTGACCCACCCTAACACCCACCTCCTACCTCCTTACCACTGCTCTGACACCCCTTCACATCTCCTGACACCCCCTGATCCTCCCCCAGACACCCCCATCACCCTCACTGACCCACCCCTTACCTCCTCCCCGACATGCCCTTACACCTCTTAACCACTCCCTGATACACCTCTTCCTTGACCCCCATCCCACCTCACCCCATCACCCTGCCCACCTTCTACCACTATGCTCACTGCCCCCAAATCCAACTCCCTGACCCCCTATTCTTCACCCCAGGTCTCCCTTCATCCCTACTTCCCCTATGCTCACTGCCCCCAAATCCAATTCCCTAGCCCCCTATTCTTCACCCCAGGTCTCCCTTCACCCCTGCTTCCCACAGCCCCTCGACACCCGTGACCCCTTGAGACCTACAGCACTTTAACGGCAACCTAAGTAAGTACAGTTAGCCTCTCCTTTGGGCGTCGTCTCAACCTCCCACCCTATTTCACTACGCATACTTATTCTCTTTTATTGCTTCTCTAATAAGGAGAGGAGTAGAAAGCATTGCAGAGCTGATAGGGAGATAAACGCTGAGCTGGTTTGGGCAAGTGGTGATAATTGCGAATAAGAAACCTTTTAAATGAGCAAAATGAGCATTGTTGAAGGAGGAAGAGAATGAGTGAAATGAGCATTGTTGAAGGAGGAAGAGAATGAGTAAAATGAGCATTGTTGAAGGAGGAACATCGAAGGGAGGAGAGAGACACGTTGGAATAATGAACTTCAGGTAGAGTTGCAAAGACTAAGAGCTATAGGTCGACGTGGATGCAATGGAGAAGAACAGATGGAGAGGACTCATCAAGCTCTGATTCTTGTGAGACTACGAAGGAAAGAAAAAAGAAAAGTAACCATTGCCTCTTCTGCCATACAATATCGTTCCTACATCTCCAAAATCCTTAAAACACACCTAACAACCCAGAAAATAATCATGTTACACTGTTTTGACTTTCCTTAACACTGCCTTTGCTCCCCTATCCTCCCCTCGTCTCCCCTCTTCACCATCCCCCCATCCCTCTCCCGTCCCCTTTCGCTGCGACCAGCCCATAAGTGACCCAGTGCGTCCGGTGGTCAACCCTCGTCCACCCTGGTCAGTCCTCAACCGCAAGTGGGCGAAGAAGGTAGGGAGAGAAAGGTGCTCGAAGGAGGAGGAGGAGGAGGAGGAGGAAAAGAAGAAAGAGGAAGAGGAGAAGAAGGAGGTGGAAGGAAGATGAGGAAGGGGAAGGAGACAAGTACGAGGATGATGAGGATGAGAAAAAAGAAAAATGAGATGAAGGACAAGAGAATGTAAGAGATAAGGAGGAAGACGAAGGAGAGGAGAAAGATGATGAGGGAAAGGAAGATGAAATGAAGATGGATGCTGGAGAAAAGATTAAAGATGACAATAAAAGAGAAAGAGAGGGAGGGAAAGAGCGAGAGCGAGAGCGAGAGAGAGAGAGAGAGAGAGAGAGAGAGAGAGAGAGAGAGAGAGAGAGAGAGAGAGAGAGAGAGAGAGAGAGAGAGAGAGAGAGAGAGAGAGAGAGAGAGAGAGAGAGAGAGAGAGAGAGAGAGAGAGAGAGAGAGAGAGAGAGAGAGAGAGAGAGAGAGAGAGGGAGAGAGAAACACAACCCCTACAGCATCCCTAGCCACTTCTATATAATCCCCATCCATCAAGTATTCCCTTCAAAATATGTTCCCCATCAACCACCACACAAATCTTTCCACCTGCTTTTGTCCAGCTTATTGACCCCTGACCTGTGACCTCGGGACCGGGGATTTGGGTGACCCGAGAAGGAGGAGGAGGAGGAGCGCTGCGAAAAGAAGTAAACATCGGCGGAGGAGGAAGAAGAGGAAGAAGAACAGCGGAGAGAAAAGGCATAAGAACCACAAGAAAATGAAGAGGGAGGAGGAGGAGGAGGAGGAGGAGGAAAAGAAGAACACGAAGGAGAAGGTACGAAAGGAAGGAGGGAAAAAAAAAGGAAGATCAAAAGGAGAGAGTAGGCAAAGAATGAGAAGAAAGAGATAGGGAACGAGAAGGAAGAAGAAGAGATGGAGGAAGAAAAGAAGGCGAAGGAGAAAGTATGAAAGGGTGGAAGGGAAAACAGGAAAAGCGACAGGACAGGTGAGGCAAGAGGTAGGGAAAGAGAAGAAAGAATTGGCGGAGGAGGAGGAGGAGGAGGAGGAGGAGACAGCGAAGGAGACGGCAGGAAAGGGAAGGAAAACAGGGACAGGTAAGGCAAAGAATAGAGTCGTGAATCCTATTGTTGCAGGGAAGGTGGCCGAGTGATCCTCCTTTGTCACAGTGGGATCGAAGAGGGTCGGGAAGGGGATCGGGGCGAGGAAAAGGCGATTGGATTTATGCGCCCGAGACAAGGCTGTGTTTATGGCCTGTCTCGGCGGAGGTCCTGAAATAATACAGGTGGGCTAAGGGCGTAATTAGGGAGGTCTCCGGAGGGCGAAGGTGTGTTTCCAGGTAATCGCGGCATCGCAGGCCTACACTTGCCCCGACACACAGGCGCTCAGGAAGATTTACGAGGAGGATTTTGCTATTAATATATTCTTTCTCTTTTTCTTATTTTCCTTACTTTTCTTAATTTAGTCTGATTTTCATACTTTTTTCGTCATTTTACTTTTTCTGACCCTAGTCTTTTTCTTCTTTTCTTCTTTAGGTATTAATACATTTCATTTTTCTTCTTCATATGCTTGTTTTTTTTTCACTTAACTAACTTTCTTACTTGTTTCATGATTTTGTCTTTCTTACTCTCATCTTTTTCTACTATTTTCTTCTTTTCATTGTCATTCTTATTTTTATTCTCATTTATACTGCTACTATTGCTGCTGCTGGAACTATTACTACTAACACCACCACTACTACTACTACTACTACTGCTACAAAACAAGAAAAATCCCACAAACCACCATCACCACCATCACCACCACTACCATCAACACCATCATCAACATCACTCTCACATACCTGCTTACACCTGAGGAAGGGTAATTACGGAATGCAGGTGGTGCAGGTGTCGGCTATCATCCCTCTATGACTCATGTGTGTGTGTGTGTGTGTGTGTGTGTGTGTGTGTGTGTGTGTGTGTGTGTGTGTAATTTAGGGTATACTAAAGGAATACATAGATACTTTTTTACGTGCATCTGTGTATTTCATTCTCTCAAATAATTAAACCTTTTTTTCGTATTTCTTCATCTCTCCCTTTTTCCCTCTTCCTCACCTCCTCCTATCGTCCCTTTCTCCCTTTCCTCCTTCTTCCACTTCCTCATCCCCTTCCTTCCTCCCCTCTTCCCCTTCTCTAACCATTTTTATTTAATTTTCTTCCTCCCTTCCTTCTCCACCCTCACCCTTCTCTCTTTCTCCCTCCTCTCCCTCCTCTCCCTTCCCTCCCTCTCCTTCTCTCCCTTTCAACTCGTGCCCTAGATTGCCTTACCTCCTCTTGCACTACCATGACTAATTGCTTTCCTCCTCCCTCCTCCTCCTCCTCCTCTTCTTTCTCCTCCTTCCCTCTTTCTGTCACTTCTCATCACCAAGATACCGCCGCTTCTTCTCTCTCTCTCTCTCTCTCTCGCTCTCGCTCTCTCTCTTTCTTGCTTTCTTTCTTTTGCTTCCCTTTCATCTGTCGTCGTGTTTATTTTTGGTCTGTCTTGGTGTTTTTTTTTCTTCTCTCTCTACTTCCTTCCTTCCTTGCTTGCTTCATATCTCTTATTTTTCTTCTCTTCCTTCATCATTTCTGCCTTGTTCCTATTTATGCTATTTCCTTCTTCATATGTGTCTCCTCCTTTCCTTTCCTTCCTTCCATTCTTCCCTCCGACTCCCCTCTTTCTCCCCTCTCTTCCTCTCCTTATCCACCACAGTTATTCCCTCCGCCTTTCTTCCCTCCGACTCCCCTTCCTTCCCCTTTCTCATTTTTCTTCCTCTTCTTTATCCACCACAGTTATTCCCTTCATCTCCCTTTTCCTTCTCTCCCTTCTTTCTTTCCTCACTTTTTTTCTTCCTCTTCTTTATCCACTACAATTATTCCCTCCATTTCCCTTTCCCTACTCCGTCCTTTCCTTCCTTCCTTCCTTCCTCTCCCTTCACCCATCCTCCTCTTCCTCTCCCTCTCAACAGCTGGTCAGGAGGGGCATCTGCTTTCCCTCTTCCTCTTCCCTTCTTCCTCTCCTCCGTCTGCTCCGCTTCCTCGGTTTCGACCTTCATATAATATCACCTTTTTGCATAATTCATCACACGCTCCACCTAACCTTACCTAACTCCACCTAACCTTACCTAACTCCACCTAACCTTACCTAACTCCACCTAACCTAACCTAACCTCCCTCTCCTCATCCGCAGAATCTCCTCTTCAACATCGTCAACGCTCAACACACAAACAGGAATATTTTTAGAAGCGTGTCACCAGATTGATTATAGTTTCCTTCTTAGTAGTTCATAGTATCTTAGTAAGTGGTTAATTAGCTAGATATATGTTTTCAGGAGTGCATTGCGAGGTTGGTTTTATTTTACGTATCGAATCTACGTTATAAAAAAAATAGACGAAGAGAGGGATATATGGATGAATCTGAGTAACGTTTGTAATTGATGAAGTGGTCTATAGATCTGATAGTTTATATAAATTTTAGAACCTGACGTGGGTTTGAATACCATAAAATAACGTTAGTCATCACCCATTACACCCAAAACGAAACACTCTGCACCACAACCACATCACCACCACCATCACCATCATAACCCAGCAAACTCCACCACACATCACCACCACAACTACCCAGGTTATCACCACATTCTCACAACCATCGTACCACTTCAACCAATAGCAACATACTGCTTTACACCCTTCCCCCTCCACCACCACCACCACCACCACTATAACAGCCTCTTCACGCCTCCAATTGATTGATGGGAATGGGGGAAGTTGGTGGAGGGGAAAGGAAAGGGGACAGGGGAGTTCAGGGTTTGTGGAGTGTGTCAGACGAAGAGGTGGGAAGGGAGGGAGGAAGGGGAAGGAGTGGATGGAAGGGAGGAAGGAAGGGGAAGAATGACAGTTAACCAGTAGTAGTAGTAGTAGTAGTAGTAGTAGTAGTAGTAGTAGTAAAAAATGACGGTAATAGCAGTAGTGACATAGTGAGTGATGGAAAAAGGACAGACAGACAGAGTGGACAGTCACGGTACGAATGGAGAACTGGGGAGAAGGTGAAGGGGTGAAGGGGGGGTGGAGCGGGTGGAGGAGGTGGAGGAGAGGATTATGGAAGGGGTGAAGGGGTGCAAGGGGGCTGAAGGGGGAGGGGGGGCTGTCCTAATTATCAGACAGGTGTGGGTCGGTCCGGAGCAGGTGATTCGTATCGCAATTAAACTTTACCTGGCCAACGCTCACCTGCAGGTCCCACCGGTCACCACCACCACCACAACCGCTACCACCACAACCTATACTACAAACATCACCAACACCAACCAACAACATCCTCATCACCTGGAGTCATTGCCATTAGTACTACCATCTTCACATCACCACCACTATTTACATCATCACAAACATCACCTCTCCTACCACCATCTTTACCACCAAAACAACCACCACCATTACTATCTCTACCACCACCGCTACCCTCACCTTCACCACCATCATTACAGTCATCACTACCAGCATCATTATCATCACCATCACCACCACCACCATCACCACCACCACACACCACGACCACCCACCATCACCACCATCACCATTTCAATAATCATACTGACACTTCGTTATGATATGGTTCTTTCTCGCCCCATTGCAAATTCTTAATTACTATGTTAATAACCAGGAACACAACATGATTACAACAATTATTACTATTATTATTATTTTCACCACACCACCACCATCACCACCACCACTGCAACAATAATCACATATACAACAATCATGACTTATTATGCAACTACGAAAATATGAATAATTGTTTTTATATTATTATTGAATTAAGAAAATAAAAACAGGCAACTCAGGGATAAAAGTGACCAGTAATTAGAAATAGTTCACCTGCGCCAGACCCCCTACCTGGCGAGAGAGAGAGAGAGAGAGAGAGAGAGAGAGAGAGAGAGAGAGAGAGAGAGAGAGAGAGAGAGAGAGAGAGAGAGAGAGAGAGAGAGAGAGAGAGAGAGAGAGAGAGAGAGAGAGAGAGAGAGAGAGAGAGAGAAATATAAAAAAAACGTTAACTTATCCACTCACACACACACACACACACACACACACACACACACACACACACCTGTCAGTTTCCCCTCCCCCCCTCCCCCCCAAGCCTGTCACGGTGAGCACCCTCGTACCCTCGCCGCCGCTGCTGCTCCTGCGGTAACGAGACAATGGCAGCAATTAAACTAACTGACTAATGCCCTCAGCCACGGGCGCCGACAAGGGCCTCCACAATACAAAGGCGACCACGGGGAAATGATGGTAATTTTGGCGTCTTCACTTACCTACCGACTGCTTCTGCTCCCTCCCTGGCGCCATGCATGCACGACGCCCTCTCTCTCTTTCCTCCTCCTCCTCCTCCTCCTCCTCCCTTCTGTCTGTCTTTGGTGGTTCTTCTCCGCGTCTATCTTACTGTTTTTTTTCCCTCCCTACTTGACGCCATGCATGTACAGTCTTCCTATCCCTCCTCACTGTCTGTCTCTATCTGCCTGTGTCTGTCTGTCTTTGGTAACTCCTCTACGCTCTTCCTAATAGTTTTTATCCTTCTTACTTCTCCAATCACGATCTTTCTACCTCCTTCCTTCCTCCTTCTCTGTTCTGTCTCATGGCTGTATCTCTGTCCGCCCTTAACTTTAATAATACCTTGCCAACGTCATTATCATGTCTGTCTGTGTGTCTGTCAACTTGTAAGCGCAGTGTATGGCAAAGATAAATCATAGCTTCCCTGAGATTTTTATGGATTCAATAACAAAATCGAAATTAAAAATAAAAGCTACATGTGGTTGAGTCTCTATCGCCATGGAAGTCAGCAGCACAACACTAAAACATCGCTCCCACGGATACGTTCGCTCGCTCCCACCCACCCACACGATCTATATTTTTTTCCACCTTCGTCATTATTTCAGCTTGTTTCCTGTAGCCGTACACATAAACAGGGCTCCCTTTATAATCAAGTTCTCCCGCACACACCGTAGTACGACGCAGCGTGACTATTATGCAGGAATATATAGCCGTGTCCAACCTTCCTTCTACTACTAAAAACAGTTCTGAGTAAACATCTTAAACTGATACTGTATTATCTCTGTTTTAGTGCCATTTCTTTCCTCGTGGATGCGTGGCTCAATTTTTAAAGTGACGAAACTCATTATTTTGAAGACTTGCGTGATTTATAGGGAGTTATTTTTCAGCGCTTAATTTGTATAGTCGAATGAGGAAGGGTTATTTTCACCATGTTTGACTGACATATATTCATTAAAAAGTAGTGTCCGTAAATCAATTCACATCCTGCCGGCTGAAGTTACACAATACATAAAGTAAAAAACATGTCGAAAGGAATGAGTTATCTACAGCATAATTAACGTCAGGCTTTTCGTAATTATCTACTCGTGTATTTATGATGGCAGGGCTTTCATTATCTAAATCAGCACCTCCCGCCACTCAGCCCGACCTGGAGTGGCGGCCGCCAGTCACCGGTGCCAGCCAGGTGTGGCCCGAGACAAGCAGGTGTGACAGAGGTGTGAGTGGGTGTGCCAGTCACCAGGAGCCACTCAACGGGGCATAACGTAGATAAGACAATAGGAAATTAATAATAGAAGGGAAGAAACTGACAAGAACAACAATACTAAGTGGACGAGGCGATAATAGACATGCATTATGCTTTTAAAGTAGTTGGAATAAACGGTAATTGTGAGTTGCGGAAAAAGTTAATTTGGGTCACTTATGGAGGCATAATATTGATGAAACAACATTAGGGTCGCTTAGAGGCATAATATAGATGAACATTGATAACAGAGGGAAGAAACGACTGAAATAAAATAAGTGTTCTTAAGATAATTCAAATAAATGTATGCTAAAAGTAAAACACAAAGGGGCTGAAAGCGACTAAGACACGTATATATGTGACTAATTAATCCTCCTATGACCTTAAAACTTCCTCCTGCCCTTGACTCTTACTCCTGTTCTGGTAGGGCTGTGTTGTGCAAGTGTTGGGTTGGGTAAGGGTGGCTGTTTTTGTTGCCGTGTTCATACCAGTGCCGCGAAAGGAAGGCGGGAAGGGAAAAGGAAATGTCTGAAGAGTGATACAGAGACGGTGCTTATAGGGCGTCGTGATCGGTGGTGGTGGTGGTGGAGGTAGTGGTGGTGGAGGTGGAGGTAGTGGAGGTGGCGGTGATGGTATTGGTGTTTTTATCCCATATTTGTCATTTCCACTCTCCCCTCCTCACTACTCTCTCTCCCTCTCTCTCTCTCTCTCTCTCTCTCTCTCTCTCTCTCTCTCTCTCTCACCTCAAACATGCTTACCCACCTCAAGCATTTCCTGGGCTCCATCCGTCACACCCGCGCCAGACACTTCCTTGAGCTTTGTTTTTTGTGACTACTGGAACACAATACATAAGCCACGCAACACCCCGTCCCGCCGCGCCATATGAAACACTCACTATGCAACACTGTGGCTGCCCCGCGCTGAGCAACACACACGCGCAACTCGACATTAAATAACACACACACAACACAACGCAATACTTCATGAGATTGACGATTATTTTTTTAGCAGTTCAAGGAGAGTTAGTGTATAAAAAAAAAGTTTTGCATATGATGATAAGAATAAGAAGAAAAGGAAAACAATGAAAAGGAAGAAGGAAAAGGAGAAAAAAAAACCAGGAAGGGAAGATGACGATGAAGATGAAGACGTAGATGAAGAAGGGCAACAACAACAACAACAACAACAACAACAACAACAACAACAACAACAAGAGCAACAACAACAACAACGAGCAACAACAACAACAACACCAACACCACCAGAGGCAATATTAACAACAACAACCACCACCACCAACAACAACAACAACAACAAGAGCACCACCTCCACCAGTCACCTGAAGCCCACGGTGAGTCTTTGGTCGCACTAATGAGCGGGCAGACAGGTGTGTCGGTGGGTGGACAGGTGGGTGGGTATGTCCTCTACCTGCGTGGGCGGATTCCTCAATGAAAAGCTTCCACCTCACCTCAGTTTCCTTCCCCTGCCCACGTTTCCTCCTCTCCCTCCTCTGCTTATTCCTCTTTCTCCTCCTCCTCTTCATTCATCTCTCTCCTGGTTCTCCATATTATCCGCCTTTTCCCCCTCTTCCTATTTCGTTTCTTCATATTCCTCCTCCTCCTTCCCCTTCCTCTTCTTATTCTTCCTTCTCCTCCTCTCCCTATGTCCTCCTCTTTTTCTCTTTCTTCCTATTTCATTTCTTCTTCTTCCTTATCCTCTGTTTTTCATTCCTCACGTTTCCTTATTCTTTCCCTTAATTTTCTCTTCCTCTTTCATCTGTTTTCTCTTATCCCTCTTCCTTCCTTCCTCCCTTCCTCTTCCTTCTTCAGGTGGAGGGAGGAGCTAATCTAAGGTGTCCAAATAAGACATCCCACCCTGCGTGATGACCTGAGCTGACCTTAATGAGCCGTGACCAATCATCCTAAGCAGCCTCTCTGGACCATACCGAGGAGCCAGGGTCATAAGGGCCATTCCTCCCTGACCCTGTGCCGGACTGTGACCTCTGCGGGGGGCCATAGGAGCATAGAGGTGATATTTTGGGGCTCTAACATGTATAAGTGACCTCTATCGCCTTCCCCGCACTGAAGGTCACAGGTTCTCAGGTCATTCTCGGGTGTTTTTGGGAACCTTTACTAAACTCACACAGGTATGTCGAAATTACCTGCCGAAAACCCCGCTAGAACGCACCTCACCCTTACACCTTTACCTCAGGGTGTTGCAGAAGCCTCTCCCTCTCACCCTTCTCCCTTACGTTGCTCCCGAGGATGATATAAGGGTGAATGGAGGCGCATAGTAAGGGTGAAAGGGGTGTTAAGGCTAAAAGAAAGGGTGGTGGGTGGCGAGGCAGCCCACCCAGGGAGCAAAGGGTTAAGGGGTGAAGGGTAAGGAGGGAAGGGTGAAGGGTGAGGGGGGTTTCGAAGGGTGGACAGCTCCGGTTCGTCGTTTGGAGTAAGTCTTCAGGGCGGCAGTTGATTGTTACTTCTGGTCTTCGTCTTTTTAAGAGAGAGAGAGAGAGAGAGAGAGAGAGAGAGAGAGAGAGAGAGAGAGAGAGAGAGTCTAGGATTTGCTATATTTTCTCTCTCTCTCTCTCTCTCTCTCTCTCTCTCTCTCTCCACCTCCACTCATTTGTTTTATTTTCCTCCTTTCACTCCTTTTCCCACTCTTCCCACCTTTACCACTTCTCTCCACTCCCTCTCCTCCACTCCCTTTCCTCCTCTCCACAAGGGTCAACACTCCCCCTAACTCTCCTCCTGTTTGCCTCTACTGGTCAGTGTTTTCTCTCCCTGTTTCCTCTCCCTGATTGGATTCCCCGACAGGTGAGTACAGGTGAGCTCAGGTGGCTGTGTGTGTGCGTGTCACCTTGTGTAAACCTTCCCCCGTCTACCCCGCGGCCCAAGACAGTGCTATACGGGCGGGGTGAATGCATTGAAAGTATACGGTGATCTAAATGGAATCTCACTCTTATGGGGTGTTAAAACCTTCACCTTTTTTGTGTAATAAACTAAGGTGGCATGCAGGTAAGAAATTGTTATGCAGGGGTGGTGAATGAATCGAAAGTATACGGTGATCTAAATGGAATCTCACTCTTATGGGGTATTAGAACCTTTACCTTTTTGTGTAATTAACGGGAAACTAAGGTGGGATGCAGGTAAGAAATTGTTATGCAGGGGTGGTGAATGCATTGAAAGTATACGGTGATCTAAATGGATGCTCACTCTTATGGGGTATTAGAACCTTTACCTTTTTGTGTAATTAACGGGAAACTAAGGTGGTGTTCAGGTAATCCGTTGAAAGGCAAGAAAGTGTTATACGGGCGAGGTGAATGCATTGAAAGTACACGGTGATCGACATGAATTCTCACTCCTATGTCGTAGCAGAACCTTCACCTTTTCGTCTGATTGTCGGAAAACTAAGGTGGTGTCCAGGTAATTCGATGTGAGGCAAGAAAGTGGTATACAACAAGGGATGTGAGGACGAGGTAGAGGAGTTGTGACTATGCAGCTTCTTCTCACATTGACCAGTAGTTATTCTTTGGGTTGGGTTAGATAATGTTATGCAGGGAAGAGCCATAAGGGTGAAAGAGTGAATTTTAATGGGAGGAATCTTGACTTTAGCATTATTTTTTTATGTATAATGAGGAAAATGTTTTATTAGGAATGCTATTAGGAAATGGGAATTGATCAGCGTCTTTACTTTTTTCATCTTAAGCCCCAGTCACACATTCACGATAATGACTCCCGGCGCCCTCCCGACATCAGTCCACGCGCTGCCAGTTTTAGAATGTCGCGCTGCCAGACGTACTTAACGACCATCCTATGTCCATCCCCTTGAGTGCCGACCATAGACGATGTCGAAACGACGTTGTTACGACGTTGTTGAGATGGACATCCGACGGCCGTAGCTTATTCGCGACGGGTGACAGATGTCGGGGAGGGCCCCGATTGTTTTGAAATTTCCAAAACTGTCGGCGTGGGGCCCGACGGTGGTAGGCGTGGTCTGAGTCGGGAGAGCGCCGGGAGTCATGAATGTGTGACTCGGGCTTAAATGGTCTAATGTGAAAAAAAAGTGCACAAAATTAGAAAAGTGAAGAGAATGGGTTATAATATCCAATCATTTTCGGTCTGATGTGAAGAAGTATGACAACTGAGAAGTATGAAGAAAAAAATATGAAAGCATGAAAAAATGTATAAATATTGGCTAAAGGTGAAAGAAAAGGTTTTACTGACCAGCATCTCGTCCTACTTGAGCTTGTAATCCTTTTGGCCTCGTGTGAAAAAAGTGATATACTAAAATATGCCATAGGGGTGAGGTGAAAGGGTTTGAGTATGCAGCACTTCGCCCCTAGAAAGCCACTCGGCCGCTCGTTAGGAAAAATAAAACAAGGGTTGTGTTGATTCAGCGAGCGGCGGTGCACTTTTCGGCGGCCCGGGGACAAGGTGTGAGGGTCAGGCAGGTGTTTGCTTAATTAATAGAGTGGTGGGCTTACCTGCGCCGCCCTACCTGCTCGTGTTTACCTGGGGAACACACTCTAGGCTCCTTGTTGTTGTGGTGAGGGTGCCTTGCTGTCTGTCTTTCTGTTTGTCTATCTGTCTGTCTGTGTCTGTCTGTCATTTTTTCATTCACTTAATTGATTTTTTTTCATTTTTTTCTCTTCATCTCTTCGTGTTATTCAATATATTCATTCGCCCTTGTTCACTTTCTTATTTTTCTTCCACTTCCTCCTCTTCCTCCTCTTTCTTTATCTCGTCCTCTTTTACCTTCCCTTCTTTTACGGCCTCTTCCTCTCCTTCCTCCTCCTATTCTTCTTCCTTCTCTTCTTCCTCCTCCTCCTCTAACTTTACCACCTCTTCCTCCTCCTCCTCCTCCTCTTCTTCCTCCTTCAAGACATTCCTGACATGCACTCGAGACTTCAGCCATTCGATAGGAAGGTGACCAGCAATTGTGACAGGGAGGCCTTTGCCCATACCAACCCCTACCCATACCCACCTCTGACCCTGCCCTAACCCTGCCCTAGCCCCTTCCCCTTCCCCTGTCGTTAGCTCATCCATTATTAAGGTGTTCCATAGGGCTTTAGGAAACTTAAAGGGCAGGAGGAGGAGGAGGAGGAGGAGGAGGAGACCATTCATGTAAAAATGTGAAGAACTATTATGCTTAGTCTTCTTCACGCCTCGACAACATTCTCCACCTCTCTCTTTCTCCTTCTCCCTCTCCTTCTTCTCTTCCCTCCTTCTCGCCTTCCCTCCCTCCCTCTCTTCTGGAACCCCAATCACGCCGGACAGCACGACGGGACGCCAGCCTCAAGGTTTTTGTCGTCAATTATAAAGGAAATTTGAGGCCACGACGACATAAAGATTTTGGGACGTTTATGGACTCCAGAAAGATGGAGGAAGAAAAGAAGGAAGGAGGAAGAGAATGCGTTAGAGAAGAATGGGGAGAGAAGGAAGAGAAGGTAGAAGAAAGGAAAGAGGGAAGAAGGAAGTGAAGGAGAGGTAGAGGGAAGAAAGGGAGGGAAGGATAGGAGACGTGAAAAGGAAGGAAGGAAGGAAGAAGAGAAAAAAAGAAATAAGGACGGAAGGAAAGGAGAGATACAAGAATGGGAGACGGGAAAGAAGGAGGAAATAGAAAGTAAACGGAAGAGAGAAGGAAAATAAACGGAAAGAAAAGAAGAAAAACAGGAGGGAAGAAAAAAGAGTGCAAGAAACGAAAGGGAAAAGGAGGGAAGACGGGAAAGAACAAAGGAACGAGGGAAGAATGGAAGAGGAAAGCATGAAAGTGGAGAAGAATGGAAGGAGGAAAAGAGGAAAGAAAGAAAAGGAGGACGAAGGGAAGCAAACAAACAGAGGCAAGCAAAACAAGGAAACAAGAAATGAAGAAAAGGAAAAATATGAATGCTAAACCTTAAAAACAGAATAGGGGGGAAGAGAATTGAAAAGATGATGGGAGAGGGAGGACAAGAGGAAAGAGGAAGGAAGGGGAATGAGTTTAAATATATGTAAATGGATGAAAGGAGGAAAGAAAGACATGAGAGGGGAAAGAAAGGACGACGATAGGTGAGAAATAGCTGAGGAAGGAAAGAGGGGAGGAGAGGATGCTTGTGTAAGGGAAGAGGAATGTGAGGGGAAGAGGAAGGGGAAGTGGTGTGTGTGTGTGTGTGTGTGTGTGTGTGTGTGTGTGTGTGTGTGTGTGTGTGTGTGTGTGATAGCAATGTACACATCTCTAAGTACACTTGGGGGTCGATTTACACACGTGCGCTCAATTACATAAGAAATATCATACAACTACATAATAAATATCAATACTCCTTTATAATTATTTCAGTTCTTGTATTATTGTTATTATTATTATTATTATTATTATTATTATTATTATTATTATTATTATTATTATTATTATTATTGTTGTTATTGCTCTTGTTATAATTGTTGTTGCAGTTGTGAGTTATTTTATTGATACGAGAGCAAAATTAAGGACCATAATTATGAGAAACATTATTAACAAGACTGAAAAATATTGATATTCTCTCTCTCTCTCTCTCTCTCTCTCTCTCTCTCTCTCTCTCTCTCTCTCTCTCTCTCTCTCTCTCTCTCTCTCTCTCATCTCTCTCTATTTATCTATCCATCTTTTACTGAACTTTCCTTCAGTAGCTCGCCCTTCCTGATCCTTCTTTTCCTTCGCTTCCTTATATCTTTTCTAGGTCACCTTTCATCGTACTTTCTTTTCTTGACGTTTCCTCCCGTTATGCCCCACCTGATGCCTTCCTCTGGTCTTTTTTTCATATTTTCTCTCCTTTCTTCTTTCTATGCTTTTCCTCCAATGTTTTCCTTTCTGCATTCCACTTATTCTTTCCCTCCTCCCTTCCCTGCTTCCATCTTAAGAACCTTATAGCTCTTTCCTCCGCGTCTCTTTCTTCCTTCCTATCACCATTCTCTCTCCTAAACCTTCCTCGCCTTACAGCCTCTCCCTCCTCCTCCCTCCCTTCCTTCCTTTTCTCACCCCCACCCTTTTTCCTTCTGATTCTCACCCCCTCTGTCCCTCCCTTTCTTAGCCCCTCTTCCTTCTTCCTTACCTTCTCCTGTCCACCCTCCTTCCCTCCTGCCCTTCCTCCTTCCCTTACCCTTGTTCCTCCCTCCTTCCCTTCTTCCTTCCTTTCTCGGCACCTGGATTATTGTGGCTAAGATGAATACGGGCACAGGTGACCCTTTCTGAGAGCTACCTGGTCCAACTTGCCACCTGGCGCACCGTGGCCCACAGGTAACACCCTTTGGAGGCGCCGACACAGGAAACAGGTAAAGGAAACACACCGGGTTCCTCCTGCTGGTTCCAAGGAATGGCTTCGGGCGACTGGGAATGGATGGAGGAAGAATGGAACTGCCGGGAATGGATCGGGAGGGTGAAGGAGGACCAGGAAGTGAGTTAAAAGAGGACTGTGGTGTTGAGGGTGGGTTTGAGTGAGGAAGAAGGAAGGATTGGAATTGAAATAGGGAATAATGGAGCTGCCAGGAACGGATCAGGAGGGCAAGGGAGGATCCAAAAGGGAGTTTATGTGGAATGTGGAGCTGATGGAGGGCCTGTAAGATGGAAGGAGTGATAGAAGGGGAAGAAGGAGTGATTGGAATTGAAGTAAGGAATAATGGAAATGCCAGGGACGTATCAGGAAGGTAAAGGAGGATCTGAAAGGGAGTTTATGTGAAATGTAGAACTGATGAAGGGACTGTACGGAGGAAGGAGTGATCAAGAGAAATGTAATGTTGACGGAGGCCAGGTTGAGGAAGTGGTGATTTTGATGTGGAATAAAACGGATCAGGGAGGTAAGGGAAGGTATGTGGAATGTAGTGTCGATAGAGGGACTGCAAGGAGGAAGAAGGAGTGATCAAGAGAAATGTAATGTTGAAAAAAAAAAAAGTTGAGGAAGTGGTGATTTTGATGTGGAATAAAACGGATCAGGGAGGTAAGGGAAGGTATGTGGAATGTAGTATCGATAGAGGGACTGTAAGGAGCGATCAAGAGAAATGGAGGGTTGATGGGCCAGGCTGAGGAGGTGGCGGCGTTGATGAGGAATTTCACACCGACAGATGGGAAGGGAGATGGAGGTTTTAGGCTCTAAGGAAAGAGTTAATTGTGACGTCAGTGGAAAGGTGATTTGTGGGATGTAAACGGAACGCGTCAGACGGACCCTTAACACGCGGGGAAATAAATTACAGAATGACAGTGATTGACAGGAATGCAGTAAGGCGTAAGAGTTTTTGGAGATGGGGAAATATGAGTAGTTTTGTGGGTGCGGCAGAGATACGGTGATGTGACTCTGTGAATCAAAATGAGAATGAACGCGAGGATGGAAAATAAATGAACTGGCAGTGATCAACAGAAGAGCAATTAGGAAATCTACGTTTATTTAGTGGGAGGAAAGATATATGCAGTTCTGTAGATGTGGAATACATGTAACGTAATAAATGTATGTAGTGTGGAATAGATAGTGTAGCAAATCTATCCAGTATGAAATATATATTGTAACAACTATATGTACCTTTGTGGGTATTGAAGTCTCCAATAGGCGATGGGTGTGAGGCCTTATAAATGGATGAATGAATGAATGAATGATTAAGTAGGAAGAGCAAGGGCGTAGGAAAGATGGAATACGACAAGAGTGTGTGTAAGAATGAGTAAACGAGTATGAACCAGTGCGTGTAATGGAGTATTGAAGAGTAAATGAAGTGAGTAAGGGTGAGTGAGTGTGTAATAGAGCAAGTTGGAGCAAGTAAGAGTGAGAGAGAGAAGGGTGAGAGAGTGAGAGGGAGGGTGAGGCCGGCAGGTGAGTCTCCAGGTGGGCGACACGTGTCCTCAGAAAGCCTTCCAAACACACTTACGATTCATTAAGGTAAGGCGTGTGTCCCCCCAAGCAGCCGCGCGCCGAGCCACCTGGAAAAGCGGCGGCCACACACTCACTTCAAAAGACACCCCAAACGGCTCCCCATCCCTTCCCTCTCTACTCTCTCCCCTTCTCTTCATTTCCCTTCCTCCCCTTTCTTCCCTTCTTCATACTACCCCTTCTTATCCTTCATCTCCTTTTTTTCTCCTCTCTACACACGGAAATACATGAAAAAAGCCTCTTCTTCTTTTTCTTCGCTTCCATTTCTTCCCTTCATCACAAATACGTATGATCAAAACTTTCTTATCCTTCCCTTCCCTTCATCTCTCCATCACACATGAAAACTGTCCCTTCTACTCCTTTTTCCTTTGGTTCTATTCCTTCCTTTCACCACATACACGCCCTTCTATGCAGACTCCTTACGTTCTTATGTTCTCTTCTACCCTTGCAACTCACCCATTCCTTCGTCTCATACTCAAAACATGCATGGTAAAAACACCCCCTGGAATGACCTCCCCCCCATCTTACCCTCCGTTTTCTTCCCTTCCCTTCACTCCCGTCTTTCACTTCCCTTCCATCCTTCTCTTCCCTTCCTGCTTTCTCGTCCCTCCTTTCCAAACTCCGTCTTTTGCGGCTCCGACAAAGACACTTTTCATACGCCTTTTAGTCACCCCCTCCCCCCTTTCCTTCACCCCCTACCTCGTCCCTCCTTCCTTTCCTCCTTCCCTCCTTCCTCCGCGACACAGGTGAGTTCGGCACCTTCTGATCTAGCGGTTAAGGAGGAAGGGAGGGCAGGGAAGAGGAGGAAGAGAGAAGAACAGCAGGACGAAGGGGAGGATTCAGGGAGGGCCTCAAGCCGCCTCCTGCCACTCTCCCATGCCCCCTCTGCCCCTCCTCCTCCCCCCTCCCGTATTTTCTCCCTCACAAAGCTCCTCTCCCAGTGATAATATTTTCCTATCCACCCCCACAATAGACAATGGACCTGGTGGTGGTCACTCCCCCAGCAAGGAAAAGCGCCCCTGCCTTCCCCTTTCTCCCTCCCGCCCTCCCCTTCCTCCCTCCCGCCCTCCCCTCGCCCCCTTCCAGTTCCTTTCACCCCCCACCCAAACTAACCCGAGGCCACGCAGCCACGAAAAAGCGAAAAAAAGGAGAAATAAATAAGTAAATAGTAAACTAAGTAAATAAATAAGCAAAAAAAAAAATATATATACTAATTAATAAAAAAAAGGTAAATAGGTTGACGAAGAAACAAAATAAATAGAAATGTGGCTAAAAAAGCAGTATTTTATGATCTATGAAATATTCTCAATACATTCTCATTCAATAAGTCACAAACAGTCAGGCATCCAGACAGGTAAGCGGACAAACAGACGGGCAGGCAGCGATTAAGTAAATCAGACGGACATTCTGGCAGACAAGCAGTCAGTCATGCTGTCAGTCAATCTGCTCAGTAGTCAGGGAGCGAGACAGGTATGTGGCCGTTCTGACAGATATTTAGCAGCGAAGGCAATCTGTCGGGCAGGCATGCAGTAAGACAGTCAGTTAGGCGGTCAGTAAGGTAAACGTTATATTAAATCATATGAATCAGCAAATAATACAAACAGTGTCCTACCAGCAGCAATAATAATAATAATAATAATAATAATAATAATAATAATAACAACAACAAACCATGACACGATTTATGGAGGGTCAAACTGGTGTCACGAAGGAGGAGGAGGAGGTGGCGCGGTGGAGGCGAGGAATCAAGACAGCTGCTACCTCTCTCTCTCCCTCCCTCCCTCTCCCCTTCATTCCTACGTTCCCTCCTTTCCTCTTTCCCTCCCTCCCCCTCCCCCCCTTCCCTCCTTTATCCGGAATTCGGTGTGGCGGCTTCGATTTTAGCGCCGGCGGAGTGAATGGCGGCGGCGGAGTCTTCTAAAGGGACCCGATGTTTGAAGGGCGTCGCGGGGGGTTCCGGGTGAAGGAGGAGGAGGAGGAGGAGGAGGAGGAGGAGGAGGAGAAGGAGGAGGAAAAAAAAGGAAAAAGAAAAAGACGAAGACGAAGATGAAAACGAAAAAGAGAAAGAAGTGGAAGAGAATAAAGTGTAAGAAGTGGAAGAAGAAGAGAAGAAGAAAGATGAAGATGAGGATGAACATGAAAAGGAAGGAAAAGGAAGCTCATTAAAAGAATAAAAGTAAAGCAGAGCAAGAAGAAAGAAAAAAATAATAAGAGAGAGAGAGAGAGAGAGAGAGAGAGAGAGAGAGAGAGAGAGAGAGAGAGAGAGAGAGAGAGAGAGAGAGAGAGAGAGAGAGAGAGAGAGAGAGAGAGAGAGAGAGAGAGAGAGAGAGAGAGAGAGAGAGAGAGAGAATAACGAAACTGGGAAGAGGAGGGAGACGTCAAAGGTAAGGACCAACATGAAGAGAAGGAAAAGAAACCGAAAAAAAAAATAAGAACAGAAAAGAATGATAACGAGCAGCCAGAGAAGTAAGAAGAGGAGGGAAGAGGAGGAAAAAGAAAAGTAAAAAAAAAAAAAAAACGAGGAGTGAGGAAAGAAAAATAAGAAGGCAAGGGTCGGCATGAGGACAAGGAGGTAGAAGGAGGAGGACAAGGAGAAGGAAGAAAAGGAGGAGAAGGAGAACAAGTTACTGAACCACATATTTATCTAAGGAAGAAGAGGGGGAATGCTGCACAATGGAAGAAGCATAACAAGGAAGGGAAGGACTGCAGCATAACAGGAAGAGGGGAAGAAGAAAAGGAGGGGGAGAGAGAGGAGGAGGAGGGGGAGAAGGAGGAAGGAAATAATGCACACTTGAAAGCAGAAGTGACCAGGAATTTGAATATTATAGAATGGGAGAAATAAATACTCGGATGGGAGAGGAATGTGAGAAAAAGAAATATATATAACAAGTTCTTCTTATAATTCTTCATCTTCTGCTCTTTCTTCTGCTTCTTCTTCTTCTTGTTCTTGTTCTTTTTTCTTTTTTTTTAATTCTTCTTCTTCTTCTTTTTTCATCTTTTTCAATTGTATATTTTTCAGCTTTTCTTCATTTTTTCATCTTTTTTTGTTATCGACATATAATTCTTAGTTATTTTATGTAAGTTTATATATTATTCTCTCTCTCTCTCTCTCTCTCTCTCTCTCTCTCTCTCTCTCTCTCTCTCCCTCTCCCTCCCTCTCCCACACATACACAGGACAAACGAGCGGGGAGACAAAATCACACACACACGCACAATCAGATCCTCCTCAAACCCCACGATAAGTAATCCAACACCGCCCGGGAGGCTCACTCGGAGGGGTCCATAGTGCCGGTTTCTTCACCTATTGTCGTGAGGTCTTCCGCCGCCCCGTTAGAGAATCAGATACGATGAGGAGCGGGATTGGAAGGGGTTTTTAGGGCTCTTCTTTGATGCTTGGCTCCTCGTCTTGACCTCCCGCCGGGCACTGATAGGAGGCGCTTGAGTCCTATCGCGAAGAGGATCTAGGAAAGGGTAAAGGAGGGGGATCAGAGACGTTCTTGTTGTTGTCTTGGAAGGATTCTGCTGGTGGTGATGGTGGTGAGGGGGGTGGGGGGTAGGGAGGGGGGGTCCTAATGGTGGTGGTGATTTGAGAGGTCGTAGTCGTGTAGGTTTTAATGGCAGTGGTGGAGATGGT
Organism: Eriocheir sinensis; assembly: GCF_024679095.1. Lineage (NCBI taxonomy): Eukaryota > Metazoa > Arthropoda > Malacostraca > Decapoda > Varunidae > Eriocheir > Eriocheir sinensis. Next base: position 100,938 of record NW_026112169.1, on the reverse strand, counting down.
GGTGAAGGTCTTAAGAGTGGCAGTAGTGGTGTGTTTGGTGATAGTGATCTTTGGGGAGGGTGGTGGTGGTGGTGGTGGTGGTGGTGGTGACGACAGTGGTGGTGGAGATAAAGTAGAGATCCTGGTGGTGATGATGGTGACTGGTGGTGGTAGGAGTATAGTGATAGTGGATATAGTGAATGTATAGCGATGGTGTTAAGAGGTAGTGGTTATGGTGATGTTAGTGATGGTGGAAGAGGTGGAGATAGTGACAGTGGTGATGATGATGATAGGAGTATAGTAATGATGATAGGAGTATAGTAATAGTGGATATAGTGAAGATATAGCGAAGATGTTAAGAGGTAGTGGCAGTGGTTATGGTGATGTTAGTGATGGTGGAAGAGGTGGAGATAGTGACAGTGGTGATGATGATGGTATAGTGATGGGGCTAGAGGGTTTGCCAGTGTTGATAGTGATGGTAGAAATAGTGTTAATGGTGGTCGTGGTGATGGTGATGGTAGTATTAACAGGACATTTAAACCCAACACAACACAACACTAACAGAGGAAGGAACCATAACCACCCTCCTTCCTCCTCCTCCTCCTCCTCCTCCTCCTCCTCCTCCTCCTCCTCCTCCTCCCCCCAGCCTCCGCGGCCTCGAAGTCTCCGTCATAGGCCACCACAAAGGGCACACTCCCGCCTTTGGTCCGGGGCGGCGCGGGCGGCGGAGGGTCGGCGCCTAAAGATGCTGCTCGGTAATCATTTTAGACGCACATGGACGGAGGATAAAGGCTGCCGACCGCCCCGCCCTTGGACCAACACCCTAGGAGCTCCCTGCCTTGTGTCCTTCTCCTTCGCTTCCTCCTTTTTCTTCTTCGTCTTCTTTCTTCGCATCCTCCTTATCTCTTTTTCCTTCTTCCTCCTCCTTCCTCCCTGCCTTGTGTCCTCCTCCGTCTCCTTCTCCTCTTTCTTCTTCGTCTTCTCCTTCTCCTTTTTCTCTCTTCCCTTCTTCCTCCTCCTTTTATGTTCTTCCTGCTGTCTGCCTTGTGTCCTACTCTTCCCCTTTCTTCTCCTCCTCCTCCTCTTTCTCCGCTTTTTTCTTCTTCCTCTCCTCCTCTTCCTTCTTTTCTTGTGCCTCCTTCTGTCTTTTCTTCTTCTGTTCTCCTTCTCCTCTTCTTCCTCCACTTCTTGCTTTCCTGTTGCTGTTTTTCCTTCTTTTATCCTCCTCCTATTCCTCCTCCTCTTGCTCTTCATCTTCTTTCTCTACCTCCTGCTTTTCTTCTTCTTTATATTCCTGTTTTTCCTTCTCATCTTTATCCTAGTTCCCATCTTACTATTTTTTTTCCCTTCCATGCATTCCTTTGACATTATTCCCACTTGCCTCTCCTTCTCCTCCTCCTCTTTATGTTTCCCTCTCCCCCTCCTCCTCTTCCTCCCTTCTTCCCCTCCTCCTCCTCCTCGTCCCCGCGTTCCATTGACATTAGAATAACTCCTGCTTACTCTCTTATTCTCCCATTTACCTGCCCGTTATCCTACCTGGCATGCATGGGGCCCTCTGCATACCTCTGCCCGCCTATTCTTCCCTGCAACTCCATTCGGCGGGGCGAGGTTACTATTTAGGGAAGGTTACATTGTTGGCTCAGGTTTAACTAGATAGGTGATAGGGGGATTCTTGTATGGGATAATATGGCTGTTTGAGAGGGAAATGGATAGCGGATCGTTTGAAAATACTTAAAAATCTATGTGAAATTAGTAGTTTTGTCCGTGAAATTCGTGAGTGATCTTAAGGCTTCATTTTTTTATATTTTTTTACTTTCCTTCAAACGCATTATTTATTTTATTTTATTCTTCTCATCTTATCTATTTTATTCTTTTCTTTTCCATTCCTACTTTCCTCCATACACACCCTATACTTTCCTTTTCCCTTTCTCCAATATCTTAAATTAATTTCTTTACCATTTCCACTTTCCGACACACATTTTACTTATTTCCCTCTCTTCTCCTATCATCTCCATTCCATCCTTTCTTAAACCATTCCCAATTTCACTCACACACACACACACACACACACACACACACACACACACACACACACACACACACACACATAAACGTATACCTAACACACATACACACACACATACGTACACATTCCCAATATCCTACCTTCCTCAATTCCTTCCTTCCACCCTCCCGCCAGGAACAGGACGCGGGCTGCTGCTGTAAGGAAACACTCGTGACCTTCCTGGGCCTCGAGGTATTGATGCTGAAATACCTGGAGACTCTCGGGTCAATAGCGAAGGTGAGATGGAGCTGAATGGCGTTACTCGAGGCGGCTCCGAGTGACATAAAACCCGGCGATCAGAAATTCCTGGTTTGTGGAATTTTAAAGATGAAAAGTGAGAAGGCGAGAGAGAGAGAGAGAGATGTGATTCCATTCGATTAGCAGTTATATAAAAAAAGAGAAAAAAGGTGTGTGTGTGTGTGTGTGTGTGTGTGTGTGTGTGTGTGTGTGTGTGTGTGTGTGTGTGTGTGTGTGTGTGTGTGTGTGTGTGTGTGTGTGTGTGTGTGTGTGTGTGTGTGTGTGTGTGTGTGTGTGTGTGTGTGTGTGTGTGTGTGTGTGTGTGTGTGTGTGTGTGTGTGTGTGTGTGTGTGTGTGTGTGTGTGTGTGTGTGTGTGTGTGTGTGTGTGTGTGTGTGTGTGTGTGTGTGTGTGTGTGTGTGTGTGTGTGTGTGTGTGTGTGTGTGTGTGTGTGTGTGTGTGTGTGTGTGTGTGTGTGTGTGTGTGTGTGTGTGTGTGTGTGTGTGTGTGTGTGTGTGTGTGTGTGTGTGTGTGTGTGTGTGTGTGTGTGTGTGTGTGTGTGTGTGTGTGTGTGTGTGTGTGTGTGTGTGTGTGTGTGTGTGTGTGTGTGTGTGTGTGTGTGTGTGTGTGTGGTCCATTAGGTTGTTATAAAAGAGAGAGGGAGGAAAGACGTAATTTGAAAGGGCCCAATTTTGTGGTTGTGGAGGCGAGCGGAGTGGAGAAAAAAGGGTGGATGGAGAAGTTTGTGGTGCAGTGAGGTGTGAGGGAGACGTGGCGCGTGTGTAAAGGGTGTGGAAGGGTGAAGAAGGGTGAGGAAAAGGTGAGGAAAAGGTGAGGAAAAGGTGTGGAAAGAGGTGTGGAAAGGAATGGAGTGGGAGGGAGGTGAAATATAGAAGTCTCAGGGTGAATTGGGAGGGTAAATAGCAAGGTGGTAAAATAGCGAGGGGGTGGTTGTGTTGGTGGTGGTAGTGACGAGAGTGGTGGAGGGGATAGTGGAGGACCTGGTGGTGATGATAGTGACTGGTGGAGGAAGGGAATGTAGTGAGTGGCGTTCTTGTGACTTTTCCTTTTCCTTCATACTTTCTAATATTTTTCTCCACCCTATAACTTTTCTTTCCTGCTCTCTCTCTCTCTCTCTCTCTCTCTCTCTCTCTCTCT